>NW_027115275.1:397320-401399 GCF_000696795.3 Halyomorpha halys | reverse complement strand
ATGAAATCATTTTTTTTACCTACTGCAGATTGGATAGTTTTAAATAAAATATATTACATATGCATAAATACATATACATATATATATATATATATAAATGTAATTGAAAATAAAACTTCATATTCGTTTAATACATTAGGACGAACGACTATAGGTTAGGCCAGTAGTCTAACTGGTTTGTCCTTCAATATTGGCCAATTGGATAATTTCGAATCCTGCCCAACCCAGCCGAGGCCCACTTAGTAGGGACATATTGCCGCACAGATATGTCCGGCACAATTTGCGCGGTATTTGTTCGCGAGCTAATACAGGCGCGCACAATGGGCACGCAATAAAGTAACGCACGACGAGAGAACAGGTTACCAACCAAGTATCCCAGCTAGGCCATTTGTTTTCATTGGTCAATGTTTACCGTTTATAATTTCCTTTCATCTTGGCCGGTTAGAAAGTGGCCATGACTGAATGTTTCTTGTAGCCTGCTCCTCTACAACTGTTTTCAGTTAACAAGGAGACACTGTGCTTGATGGTAATTATGCAAATTTATAGGAATATTGTAAAGTTTAAAAATCAATCAGTCTAGTTATAAAACACCTAACGTTCTCAAATTAGTAATTTTTCATTATTGCAATTCTTCCTTTACTATTATTATTTATATTTACTATTTATCATCTCCTCTTATTCTTCTTCAATTTCTTCACTTGGTTAAGGATGGAAAAAATGTCTATTTTTATTAGTAGTCATTTTCTATTGTTCAACATACTGATAATCTATCCTCAATGGAAACAAGAGAGTGACAATAATGGCAATGAATAGAAAAATATTTCGTTTTCTTTTAATATTCACAATTAGGACCCCTTAGCATTAACAAGTGAGATTCTTCATTGGCAGTTCAAGACATTGATGTTTTTTGAAATTAATCAACAAGATATTATTCTTTCATTCTTTAGTTTTTCCATAGAAAGAGAAAAAAATATTTAGTCTCCCATCCAAAATGAAGCTAAATAGTAGTTGATATAAAGATTTTCTACTTGACGGTTTGGTATTTTATCTTGTTATATTTTTTTTCCTACTGTCGCGGAAGTTGTTTTACCAACTTAGGTGGTTCACTTATATTATTTGATAGATTTATTTATTGATAGATATTACAATCTGCCACACAGTTGTGGGCAATAGGTAATATTGATGAATGATCCCATACATACTAAAATAAAAAAAAAATAAAATAAATAAATAAAAAAAAATAAATAAATAAACACTCAACGTTCACTTATATTAAAAATTAAAACTAAAAGCTTCTATGGGTTCCTTTATATCCTGATTAAACAAATGTTGTTTGTTTGTATCAGTAAAAATAATTTTTGTGACTTTGGATATAATGTTCTATGTTAGGTTCTATTGTCATAATAGATGTGATAATATTGCTATAGTGAGAATATATATTTTTTTTTTTTGAACAAGTTTCGTTTTGTTTCAAACTATTATGCTTTATGTTGAAAATCGTTTATGATCAAAAAGTTAATTCTGACCGCTACTAGATTAATATTTTCTGTATTGCTTGTAATTGACAGTAATTAGGCGATCTATTTCGTTTCATAACTCCTTTGTCCTATATCTTGTTCCCTAGATTAAGATTTTTTTTTTTAAATCAGTAAAATTAAAATTATTATAATAAGTGAATATCTGCTTCAAAATACTATCAAGGAACATTCCTTGAAGTCAATCAACATTTAAAATTTGGTATTTTCAAAACAGACATTTCTAAATTATTCACAGTGGCAATACTTATCGGTACTATTATTCAAAATAGGCTTTTCAATTAATGAATTACCTATTCAAATTTAAACTATTTTCAGTAAGTAAGTAATTACGGGGCCCTCCGTAGCTCAGATGGTTAGGCCTAGGTCTATCGTTCTGAGATCTGCAGGCGGCGCCGGTTCGAATCCGGCATGGGGCGTTGACTTTTTTCATTAAGTGGCAGTATTGAGTATTTATTTAATGCTAAATTGTTATAGTATCAATGATTCGATGGATCATCAATGAAAGATACTATGAATGATTTTATGGAGTTAGTTGTCCTGTCTACTGAAAGGCTCAAATATATGTAGGTTAAGTTAAGTTAAAAAATTACTTCACTATTGTAGTGGTAGGGAAATCTTGTGCGGTGCACATCACACGTTTCCAGGTTTTGTGTAGACTAGTGTTGAAGTTGAAGTAAAGGCAAAAATAGTTATTATGATTAGGTGAGAATAACGAAGATAAATTTTATTCTTCCCAAGAATACAACAGTTTAACAAAAGATAATGAAGCCGAAATACTATCACAAACGAGCGGGGTACACCGGCTTCCCCCTTTGAATCGTATATTTCTATTTTTCCTGTTTTCTCCTTTATTTATCCATAAAAATCTTTCTACAATCAAAATTAAAGGTACTTTAGTGGCAGATTTTTTAAAAATTTGTCATTGCAGCACTCTCATACTATTTCTATGAGAATAAGGCCTAGCTGACACTAAAGACTATTTAATAGTGAATTGACAGCCGAGTTTAACCAAAAGCGTTAAAGTTCTTTTCGAGAAAATCGAAAAAATGTGAAATATCGATATTAAATATAGAGCAGCATCTATTGTCGATTTTATCGAAAAAGTAGCTCACGTCCCAGTCATATACTCGCATTAAACATATAATTTTAGTTTCCTACGATTATATGTTTTTGAGCTGGGCTGACCACTCACTATATCTGTCACAAACTCGAATTAGTAAATTTTGACGAGAGGAATAATTTCCCTTAGTATATTATATATAGGTAAATTAAAGTAAAAAATGGAATGAACTGACTTTAATTTTTAAAATAAATTTCCAACTTAATAGCACCAAATTTTGAGAATGGTCTATACATAGGTTCTGAAATGAAATCAAAATTGAAATAAAAGTATAATAAATGCAAAATACAACACTATTGAACATATATATCATAACATATAGTTAATTTTAAATTGGCCCTGATTCATTATATTTCAAACACATACTTGTTAATTAAATTTACAAAATATT
Source organism: Halyomorpha halys (assembly GCF_000696795.3). Classification (NCBI taxonomy): domain Eukaryota; kingdom Metazoa; phylum Arthropoda; class Insecta; order Hemiptera; family Pentatomidae; genus Halyomorpha; species Halyomorpha halys. The sequence continues at coordinate 398,350 of NW_027115275.1, read as the reverse complement.
TCCAACAATAAAAATAAATTATTTAAATACTACTTTACAATATTTATTCAAATATGGTATCTATTTCATATTGGGTATTTTTTTAACATAGCCTCATAAGGGATCTTAGTTCACGAGTTAATGTTTTGTACAGTGAAAATTCATTTTCCACTAGTTACATATTTTTAAAGGTTTTCGTTAATTTATATTATCTAATTCATAATGTGGTAGATTCTATATATAGACAAATTTAATCAGGATATCTATTCATCATTGGCTGGGAGACTAAGAGGTTTAGACGGGACAAACAATCAGAGGCACAATCAGAGAGCAAACTGTGTTTAGCCAATTGGCAATGGGGAGAAGGCAAACAGGGCGGGCAGATCAAAGGATTAGCGGACCAATGGCAGGGCTCCTGTCACTGAGGGACAATTAGTAAGCCAATGGCAACTGTTTACTCATCTTTGGCCCTCATTGGTCGAATTTAGGCGCCTCTGTGTGCCCTTTGTCCTAGTTGCCCCGGCGGCTCCTCTTAATGTAGGTGTTGGGGTAAATAACTCAACTTCAATCAGCTACCACTCTTTCTGTTACAATACTATCTTCATTAATCTAGATTAAATTTTATTAGTTATCAAGTGGCTATTACGAATAATTTTCTTAAGTTATTTTTGTGTCAAACACATCCAGGTGACAGTTTTAGATTTGATTTTTAATTTTTGATCGCTATGAATCTATATTTGATTAAATTTTTTTTTATTCATCTTTGGTGTTATGAAAAAAGAACGAATTCAACAAATTGAATATTTTTATATTTTATATTTTTTATTAAATAAAACCAAAAATTGTATCCAATACTGTCTCAACACTTTATTTCTTACTAGTCCAACGTTTCGGCTATTCCAGCCATCTTCAAGGACATCTTCAATACAAATCTCCTCCTCACATTAATTCATAATTTTTATTGCAGGCTATTCTGCCCAGGTCATTTTCTTCATTCTAATTTCAAACCTATTTATTTAAAATTTAAAACCATTAATATTTATTTTTCTCT
>NW_027115275.1:394822-396739 GCF_000696795.3 Halyomorpha halys | reverse complement strand
GCATAAATACATATACATATATATATATATATATTATTTTTGTTTCATTGTAGCCATGACTGTGGGGTTTCGGGAGACCTCCGGGGTCCACGCTGCCTCATTAAGTGGGTACCTATAATTAGGCGGTCGACCGTGATTTTGATTAAATCACGCACAACCGTTGATCTTGGAACAGTAATCCTTTACAAAATACTGCACCTCTGACCCTTCATGGGTTGTAGCGGTACAATTTTTTTTTTTTGTATATGTATATAAAAGGACATATATGTATATTTAGAAAAGAAATATTATTATTCGACTTGATCTTTAATGTTTTCCTTAACTGCACTGCTATAATATGTACAGGCAAAGAAATATATTGGGAAGAATTCATAAACTAAGATTGTAATTTTATTGAATCGTTATTTAAATAAGAATCTTTCATAGTCGTTCTAAGTAATAACAATTTACATGTTCAATGAGCGAACGAGGCGTGAGTGAGAACTTAATCGGCACCAAGATACTCTTTAGAATAAAACATTTTTGTACTCGAGATCTTAGAGCCTACCACTTATTGGTCTCTTAGGGCCGTATTACGTATACTTATGTTCATTTTATAGATGCATCTGATCTTGTAATCTAATGCACCGTTATTAGTAGCACCGGGTACAGAGTTATAAAATTTAATGTTACTTTCTGAAGGGTTATAGTAGTTTTTAAATTAACAGCAATTACGATTATACCAATAATTTATACTTAACAAGTTAAACAAATCACTTTTAGTGAGGGCGTTGAAATTACAGTGTCGGAAAATGCTCGAAATGTTCAGTAATTTACACCTGTTTTGAAATATTCACGGTTAATCGACCTTGTCAGAGTATCAGATATTAAAGCAACTCTATTAAGGGAAGATGAAAAATATCAGTCAGAATTTTGAAATATTCTAAATCATACTAAACATTTAACCTCTTTCGGCTATTTTCTCACTACTTGTAGCCCTCTAAATTTCACAAGGTAAAAAATGTTTTGGACATAATGGTTTCCACAATTTTCAATTATTCTATTTTCATTAATTTAGAAGCCTTTTATATGTATTTGTAATATGCACATATTATTAGATATTTAAAAAGGATACATACGATATTTTCTTGAAAATTGAATAATCTGCAGTAGGTAAAAATGGTTATTGTTAATATAAGTTGTACTAGGTTGATATTATTGTGGGTAACTAAACAGTGCTAATGATAATTTCAAAAGTATCCAATAAGAAAAAAAAATGTAAATACTCAATTTTTTGAATAAACTAGTTTTACATAACACCGTCGGTATATATACTTATACATACGAAGAGAGAGAGAGGGGAGGAGAAAAGAAAAATAACATCAATTTAACTAGGATCTAAAATATCATTTCTTGTAACTAGACCTAGTAGAATAAATGAAAAAAATTACCAAGTAGGTGGATATCCATCAATATACAAAAAAAATAGTGTTCAAGTATGTTGTATATCTTATATGGGTATAAAAAGTATTTAAATTGTAGGAGATAGTCGGTGTGGCGGTCAATACAGGTACATAGTAGTAAAGTATTCATTGGAAATAAATAACTTTGCAGGGCTTCATCAGGGCTAAATGGGAACAAGATGCAAACATTTTTAGATATGATAAAAACTATAGAATGTACATAGCAAGTTAGAAAAAAAGATATAAAAAAATATTATATGAATAAGGGGAATGATAGTTTACAAAAAAATTATAAACATATATGAATAGCATATAAACTAGCAGCAAGTATAGTAAAGAGTGGTTGAATTCAAATGTATTATTTAAGTAAACAATAATATGTAGAAGTAGTAACAAATATTGAACAATTAAAAGAACATTAATCACACAGATAAATAAATATCGGTAGAATATTAGTATATATAATATTAGTATA
>NW_027115275.1:374670-394772 GCF_000696795.3 Halyomorpha halys | reverse complement strand
AATATAGTACTTCTTGTCATCATTGAATTATAGTTATAACTAAAATTACAACTCCTAGATAAAATATTTCATTTTTATGAAATTATAACACTCTACCCGAGATTAATAATACTATATTTGTTCTTAGTTTATATTCTATTCTATTCATATATGTTTATAATTTTTTTGTTAAATACATTTCCCCTTTTTTATATCATATTTTTGATATAACGTATTTTCTGCAATTTTATATGTATATTCAATAGTTTTATTATATCTTACAATGTTCGTATATTGTTCAAATTTAGCCCTGATAAAACTCTGCAAAGTGGAGTGAAACATTTATTACCAATAAATAATTAATCTTTACTATTTTGTACCTTTATTGACAATATTGGTACAATCTACGACCTGCAGTGAACTATCAATCTTCCAAAAAAGTATTTAACATTACGCATTCTGCAATTCCATATTTATCAATTCTAGTTTTTTTTTTTAGTTTTTGTTTGTATATTGCTTATGTTCATATCACATTTTTACATCACTTTTTTACTTTTTACAGATCAGAAATTGGTGCTTATTGGTGACATTGACCATCAATATTTCAATAGTTAACCGCAAAGGATTATAAAAGTATTTTTAATAGCTAAAATATTAAAAAAAAAAAAAAAAAAAAAAAGCTAGTTCAGCTGCAATATATATAATCCACTACTTTTTAACTCAATACTTAAGTACATTTTTACAAATATATTTAATTGTATTATTCAAAACAGTACCTTCTGGCAATTACCTGTAAATTGTCCTTCTAACTATTGTTAGTTCGTATCTGAGGAATATTGTTTTCAGAAATACAAAATCATAATCACTTCGAATTTAAATTAAAACGGATAGCTGTTATCATAATACACGATAATTATTAAATAAGTTACAAGAAAAAAAGGGAAACATTACTTTAACATTCAGATTACCTATATGTTTATATGCAATAAATCGTCTCGTGATAGGATTTTTTTGTTTATTTCCATCATGGAACAATCTCACCACCTTTTACAATTCACCGGCTTAGATGTTACTGATCATGCGACTAAAGATATATTAGCAAGAGGTTCCAAAGATTTATTTTCACATGATTTATAAGATCTTCAGTAGAGATATATTCCAAAACCAGGGAAGTCCATTTTCAATTATTTGAATTTTTATTATTTATTTGATTAGCAGTTTTAGCACTAGATAAATAACAGGATAGGATTTTTAAAAAATTTATGAATTAGGTGTGATTTAATGTTTTTTATGGAAATCCTATTATTTCATCGTAATACCAAAACTTGAATTAAAAAAATAATATTAAATTTTGAAATGGACTTGGCTTCTTTGGAACGGTTGAGGCGTTACATTCTAAAATCCGCCAAGTCCATTTTCAATTTTTTTTTTTTTAATATAATTTATTATTAGTTTTAGTACTAGATTAATAACAGGATAGGACTTAAACAATAATAATAATTGTTGAATTAGGCGTGATTTAATTATTTTTGATATAAATTCTATTATTTTATCATAATACAAAAACTGTTAATCAAAAAATATATATTAAAATCGGAAATAAACTTGCATGGTTTCCAACGCTTAGACCATTCCAAAACCAGGGAAGTCTATATATAAAAATTGAAGTTTTTAATTTATTTGATTAACAGTTTTAGGACATTGACACGAGGTAATAGGATTTTTTCCATAACCTTTTAAATAAAATACTAATTAACTGTTTTTAGAAGAGATTCTTTTATCTCATCCTTATCTAATCCAAAAACTGATGCTTATAAAAAATAAAAATAAAAATTTGAAAACGTACTTGATTGATTATTGGTACTGTTTTATAAAAAGTTATGTACCAATGTATATACACATATCGAAAGGTCGGTATGCTAACAGGCCGAATACGAGAGGCCTTGGACAAGGAATAATTCATGAAGCTGTGTTTTCGTGTTCCTACACCTAAATGAGGCAAACAGAGGTTTGGTTCTTTTCCTCGAGGAATAATATCTAGATCCCTCCTATGCTTGAATAAAGCTAAAATACTTTTTTTTAAGTAATTATTTTATTAGTAATAGTTTGTGAACTTAAATTAAGATAAAAGATTTATTCTGCAATTCCTAAATTAAGCTAAATGATTAAACACATTCTTCAAATTTAATATTATTAAAATAATATTCCATTAAATTAATAAAGTAATCATCCTAAATCAAAGTATATACTGTAATCGTAATATGTACATAATCATCTAAAATCAATTATATTTTCTACTTTGATAATAATAAATTAATTTATTTAACTATTATGATTATGGTATTATAATAAACGGGTTAAACTTCATACAATAAAAACTAACTGAGCTTATTTAATTTGCTTACTAAGATTTTTAAGAAGTTTTCTATCAAAAGTTAATACATTCACTTCTCAAAATGATTTTGACTTCATTTTAAAAATTTTAATTTTTTCCAGTCATATTTTTTTAAGCAGTCTTGGAATCTTATTTTATTGCAATCTTATTTTATCCAATCTTTCAAAAGTGGATATATCTACTTTTGATATACAACTTCTCATTATAAGATATGTGGAGCGTGTCTTTGAACACCTTTTTACAGATTTTATAGATTACTATTAATTTTGTATTTTTGTTATGACTAATAAATTTAACAATAATCGTAGTAAAGTAGATATCTATGTATATATTATTACAAATAAACTAATATTTGCATGTAGAAGGGAATGAAATTTTACAGTTTCCAGATCTTTTAAGATATGAATTTTATATAAAATATCGCGTTACAAAGTTCTTTAATTGTTAAATAATTTTTTAAAAGATCCCTTAAATATAGGATAGGATACGCTTAGTGTTGTATGTTTTGTATATAATAATATTATATTATCAGCATAAATACCTGAACCAACTTCCCGCGTACGCTGCGAATACTGACTGGCAAAAACAAACGAGCGAGCCCCCGGTGACGTCAGAGCGAGTTCAACGACCCCCGAACAGTGGGGTAGGTCGTGGGCCTATTGATTGTGGGCCCTCAAGGGTTAGCTCTCTTGTTCTTGGTGGGCACCGTTCTATAGGGTACGGGGCCACTGCAACTGCACTTGAGGATTGCGTAACTTCGCAATGCATCTGTTCGTTAGCGTACTAATACTTAATATGTATATAGCAACACATTTAATGATTCACCGTACCATTTGGAATAGAAAGTGTTAATCAAAGTAAGTACTAGTAATTAAGTAACACAGGTTTTATTTTGAAAATAACTTTTAAAAACTTGAGTTGATAATTAAGGCTGATTTATATGAGTTTTTGGAGACGTGAAAACGAAAATGAGCTACATTATTTGCTTTTAATTGTCTACATATGGAATATACAGTAAGGGAAGGTATCGACATTGTACAAAGTTAAGAATTCGAGGTTTCGACGAAATTACACGTTTTGATGTCTCCTGAGTCTAAATGAAGGTTTCGCAAATCAACTCTTACAAAATGGTTTAATTGAGTATGTATGAACAACAAGTTCAAAAAACGGAAAGTCGTAAGAAACTGATATTATATAATAAAAGAGGTTATATGCTTGGGATGTGACAACAATCTTTTCTATACAATCATCTTGGCAGAGCACCACAATGTAGAGTCAAAATTGAAAATGACTTGATCTATTTTGATTAAACTCGATATATCAGTGTACAATCAAGTGATTATTAATATGAGCATTCTCATTGAATTGTAAGACGGTTTAAATGACGAATTTTCAAAAATCATCAACTAAAGTACTTTCAATTTATTTTACTTGAATTAACTCCTCATTGTTAGTAGTTACACAAAGTGGATAAATATGAACTATGAATAGATTTTATGATTAATTTTTTTTTTTTTTTGTAAATGTAAGTTATCACCTAACCTCTCTTGGTCTTCTGTATCAAAAAAAGTAAGAAAGTACCTGATTCATTTCCCAAAGGTTATAATCTCGAATCGAAAATTGGGTTCGTTAATCATAGGAAAATTCAGTTGAGAAAATATGATCGATTTATCAGACGTCGGCTCTAATTATTGAGTTCCTTTCGAGTTATTTCAACCATTTTTCATCGCTACTTCTTGAATTTTATTCACTGCGATGAATTAACTTCTTTCATCGAAATTTGACTCAAATTTTCACTAAATCAATCAATTTGTTTTTTAGTATTATTAAGATAATCAATTTTTAATCAGGTGGAGTTAATTAAACAACCATCGTTAATTGTATAGTCCTTGTCCTAACATAACATTATAAGCCCATCGTATTCCACCTTGAAGAATAGATAGAGGTGAAATAGTATACTAAGCGTAGAACTTGCATGGTATCAAATAATTTTACATGGCTTCTTTTTTAAAAATTGCTCGAAAGTAATTTTGCTAACGAATATAAAAAAAAAAAAGTATTTTATACCTCAAAAATTAATTTCTTTTTTTATTTAAACCATAAAAACTGTCAACATTTTGAGATTTTTTGCAAAAAAAAAAAAATAGCTCCAGAAAAGTATGTAAGAATAGGTAACCTCAGATTCATGTTCAGCGACCCAAAAACCCATGGGTGTCCAAAATGACGTCTATAACAAAACCTCTCCTAAAATACATAACTAAAAAACAACCCTGTATACCGAATTTCAGCTAATTTGAGTCAGAGAGAGATGGGAAAGGTACTCAAATGTTGCGGAAAAAAGAAATTTAGCTGCACAATAAATTCTTATTTTGATATACTTCAATTGATCATTTTCTATTGTCACATACTTACATCTTTTTGGCTTTGGGAAGATAATATAAAACCAAGTTAAAATATATATTTATCATTCAATATTAATATTAGCAATATTTAATTTACTGAATTTTTATTTTTAAATAACCTTTCTTTATGAAAATATTCTGAATTGAAAGCTAAATATAACGCGATAAACAATGCTGAATTGATATCTCGGCCGAGTTGACATTTGGCGGAGAAACCAACCGGCGAAGGCTGGCCATTGTGTGAAAATGCGATGAAGAAAGAGCAGCTGTTTTCGATGCAAAGCTGCACCGCCTTTTCGAGCAAGTTTCGAGGTACAGGGACCACCGGATGTTGTATGCAAAACGGATCCGAGAACAGGAATCTTTGGAGGTGAGTGCCCTTCGCATTGTATCCAATGCCCTCTTCTTGTCTTCGGCCATTCGGATCTTCCTCTTCGTATCAGAAAGTTGAAAGAAATATCTATTAGCATACAGAACCCTCTAGATGAGAATTCCTCATACCTATATGAGAATATAATGTAATATAATTACTCTAGTTAAGGAGAACATTTCATAATCAATTTCTAACAACAATATACACATGTTTAAACACTTTGAAGTTCAAACAAGCAAATATTTGTTAGCTATCAAGTGTCTTAGAGACTTAAGTTATATATAATTTTTATCAATATAAACTCAGGGAATATAGACGCTTGTCACTTTTCCCTATCTTAGCGTGCGAAATTATTATATTTTGTAAGATATAAACTTTGAATTTATGGACATATTTTAGGATTCATAACGTATTATTTCATGCATTTGAAAGTGGTTTCAATAAGTTTACATATACCCTGAATACATTAGGCATTTGGATATAGTGACGAATACGTTTTCGAGCCTTACTAATTTCTTTTTACTAGCGTACATTACAGCGACAGTTATAAAGACTGATTTAAAAAAAAAATAATAACAAGCATCTTTATTAGTATTATCTATATAAATAAAAATATATGAGGAAGAAATCGTTGGGGGATACAGTCAGCAATAAAACACAAACAAACAAGCTTGTTTAATACAAATATAATATTTCTTTGTTACTTATGCAAGATCTTCGAAACCTATTTACAATCTCTTTTCCTTAATTATCAGCAAAGCTGTAGGCAACATCCGATGTTCCTGTTCTCTCTGTCTATATCTAAAAATCATTGAAATTGTAAAAATTTTTATTACATGGGCATACTGAATATTTTGCTTATTATTTTTTTTTTTTTTTTAATAGAATTTGTTTTCGAGATGTATAAATTATAATATTTACGTAAATGTTTAATTTTAATTAAATTGATATTAAAATTTCAATTGTGTTCGTTCAATCATTACATAGTACATTCTCTAATATAGCAATTGCCGGATCAGCAAGTAATAAATAATATCTTACCCGAAAAAAAAAATTTTTCTACTCCTTCTCGATACTGAGAAGTATAAAAAGAGACAAGGACAGATAGGCCCGAATCCTGATGGCCTTGGATCAGTGGACAATAAGACATCGGTTGGGGTAGGCCCTGCGCAGGATAACAGAAGGCATTGACCGCGAGATTCGGCATGAGACCGACTATAGCTCTCACTTACCACTCAATGTATGTGCGTATATAATCAGCATAAATTATATCATTTTCAAGGTTATTACTAGAGCGGAAAAGAGAGATAAGAATAAGTTTTTATACTTAGCCGGGCTTCCGGCGCTTTGATCAATCTATTATTCAATTAACTAGACACTTTAAAATTAAAATTAACTATTTAAAAAAATATGAACTCCATCAAAAAATAAGAAATAGAGAATACAACTTTGAGGATATACACTGCCGACTGGCTTAGAACCATGTTATTTCTTTTTTGGAAACGTCAATATGTTTTAGAATAAACAAAACCAAACGAAAATTGCATTTCAAATAAAACTTTAATGCAACGAATGTACATTTTTGTACACAAAAGTGACACATTTTTTTAAAATAGAGAAGAAATTAGGTGGAGTGCAACCATGACACAACTTTCACTTACCACCCTACTTTGAGTTAAAATTCGTTCTGATTCGTTTCGGAACATTTTATCGATATTTTTATATTATTGTCTAAGAAAATATTTCCCCCTTCTAATTTTCCAAATGAGCCTTCCAGTTGACAGATTGATAACCTGACACAACTTTAACAGAAATCATAATATTTCACGTTCCAAAATTTTTACATTTTTCTATTGCATAATTACGACAGAAATGAAAAAATCTCATATCTAACTAAAATTTACATTGTGTTCATAACAATTAAGTCAATGCTCAAGCGTTATTTAAAATACTAAGAATGATTTTATGGAGTCAGTCATCCTGTCAACTAAAAGGTTCAAATATAGGGTAAGTGAAATTAAAGAAGTAATTATTTAAGAACTAGTCGACCTGACATAACTCGCGAAACAGAAAAACTGCACATGCACCCGCCTGTCAAACTCGTATTAAAACAAATCTTTTGTTTATTCGGGTTTTGTCATTCTCCTCTGCCTTCTTCAACTTTCTATGTCGATTTTTTTTTTTTACTTACTGTTATCTAAAATCTTTGGCTTTCCAATGATATATAACACGTCTTTATTACAAATAGTATGTTTGGAAGTGTAATTTAAAATTGAAAAAAATAGTTTTCTTTTATTTTCTTAAATTAATTAACAAATCAAATAAAATCGGAAAATAAAAAATCGATTCGATAAAGTGGCACTTCCGGTCATTTGATTTTATTGAAAAGATTGCTGTCATCAACTCCAAATAAACCAAAAGGTCAAATACCTGGGGATTAGTTTTGACGCAAAACTAAACTGGGGATCTCATTTGGCAGAAATTAAATGAAAAATTAGTGCTGCTTTTTGGCAAGTAAGACGAGCTTTTGGCACTATCTGTCGTTTTAACCCAAATGTTATGCATTGGATTTACACAGCGATAATAAGACCGAGAATTGACTATGGAAGTATTGTGTGGTGGACAGCCCTGCAAAGGGCTTCCCATCTGCAAATGGCCCGTAAGATCCAAGGATGGCCTGTATTGGCATAACTGGGGCATTGGAAATCCTGCTTTCCCCAATACCACTCCACTTATTGATTAAAGGGAAGAGGTATTAGCCTATCTAAGAATGAAAGAAAATAGACAGTGGACAGAGACAGGAGAAGCTACTGGTCACGCGACAATAGCTAAAGTGGTGGAAAGCGAGTTACCAATACTACAGTACCGCTCACTACTTCTAGATAAAACACCCGTTTTAGATACTAAGATTAGTTATTTACACCCACAGTTAGAGGATTGGGTACAGGATTTAGTGGAAACCTGAGATTATCTGCCCTGTTTCGCAGACGGATCGAGAATGGATTCGACAGGACTAACGGGGGCAGGGTTTACATAAAAGAATTAGGCATAGAACTAAGCTTTCCACTTGACAAGCACTCGACTGTCTTTCAGGCAGAAGTGTTTAAAGTCACTAGCTGTGAAAGGACTGACATCACCAACTTTTCAGATAGTCTGTCTGCCTTTCAAGTCACCTAGAGTTACCTCTAATTTGGTAAGAGAGTGTAAACAAGCCTTAGAATCATTAGGATGCTTAAAGAAGCTTCAGCTTGTGTGGGTCCCAGGACACAAGGGAATCAGGTAATGAAAAAGCTAATCAGCTTGAAACGGGGCTGAGCACACTCCTATAGGACCAGAACCATTCCTAGGCATCTCTAAAAGTCATTAGAGAAAAGTAGTTCTTGATTGGTCATGGATAAAAGCCGGTAAGGAGTGGAGGGACTGTATAGAGCTGAGATAGGCCAAGATTTTAATAACTAAACCCTCTACTTCTAAAACTAAGTGACTGCTAGGCCTTAACAGAAACAAACTCCGATTATTAATAGGAGTCCTGACAGATCACTGCAGACTTAAAAGACATCTTAAGATATGTGGAGTAGTTTATGATGAAACCTGCTGCTTATGGGGACAGGCCCCAGAGACTACCATACATTACATAGCAGAGTGTGGTAGGTATGCATCACTAAGATACAAGCTATTAGGCTCTGATAGAATTAAAGGATATGAGGATTACTCTATAGATAGGGTTTTTCCTCTATAGATTTAGGTTCCTTTTGAATTTCATTAGAAATTCAGGTTCGATATAGAGGAATAAGATACATAAAAGAGTCATTCCATTGTTTTGTCTTGGGGATGGCAAAAAGGACCAATAGGCCTACTTGCCGGACTTGTTCCTCCCACCATTACCAGTATCAGTACCAGTAGACGTTTGACAAGGAATCATTACAAATCACGATGGAGGCGCCTTGTGTACTAACAGAAACAAGAAAGAATAAGGTCTAGCAGGTGATGGACATGGTAACTACGGCTTACGATGCGGCTATGGTAGGCACTAAGCCAAGTCCCCCGGTGTACTAGTAGAACGATTCTATAGTTGGCGGCCGTTTGCGGTGCCATGCAGCGAGGAGAAGGAAACTATCGTGCGAGATACAATTTCCGGTTCCAACTTTGGTGAGCTATCAAGAGGAGTAAAACAGCAGTGCTGGAAAGAGTTTTATGAAGAGATGGACGAGAATGGGGATGGCCTTACAGGACGATTATCAAAAAGTTGAGGAATAGCGCTACGCCATCAACTTCGTTCGCATTGGCTGTGCAGAGAATGGTTCCCCTTAACGGTAACAAGACAACCATCAAGCCTCTAACGTTGGAAAAGTTACTTTGCTCCATCTCGACGAGGGAAATAGAAAAAAAATCTGTTTTCCAATCACCATTTATAATATTTGATTTAAATTTTATAAAATTGACATTAAAAACTGTTAACAAATTATCTAGAATTCCGATATTTTTTTACCTACTTAAATCGTTTTTTATTTAATTACAACTGACAGAGATCATTTCATGGGTAATATTAAACTATATTAATTAATGTAATATTAATATTCAGATTTATGTTTTAAAGTATCAGAGAAGTATATTTATAAAAAAATAATTATAGCTTATGACTGGTAATATATTGTCTGGGAAAATTAGAAAATAAAAATAAGTACCACATATAGATATGTCTATTTATAATGTATCTATAAAATTATCTATTTAATTAATAATTTACTGTTGAAAATTTACCAACCAGTAGAGTAAATTTTAATTATCTAAAAGTTTTTACTGAATGTCATGTTGTTTATTCATATTACAACTCTTTACCAAAAATGTGAGAATATTAAGATCTAGTGAATTAACTATATACAAAAGAAAAATTAAAAAAATAATTTTAAATTGATGAAAAAAAAAATAGCAATGGCATATATTGTAAAGCATGTTATTACTTCAAGTATTGCAGTGGAAATTTCCAGAATTTATTTGGCGGTTCCTTAATTTCGCGTTATCCAAATCATTACTTCATACCCTTTAAGGCCAGTGAAAGATAATCACTTTTTAAAATTTTAAATATGTTCAGGAGAATTTCAAATAGTTCATTATTAATTAACTTATTAATTTTTTTTAAAGTTCCTGCATTAGAGAATAAGTATGATTTTTATTTCAATTAATTTTAATAAATGCCTACAGTGAATAAACTAGTAGTAAATATTAAATGGTATTAAAAAAAAAATGTATCTATTTATTGAACAAATATTCAAAGAAAGGTTTAATACAAAAAAAACACTGAAAACAATAACGGAACAAGAGAGCAATTCAGCTGTAATTCACAGCCTGCAAAATATCCATAATGGCGGATCATAGTTTTAAAATTCGCTTACATAGCCGATAAATCATAACTTGAATGATATTTTTTGTAAATATCAATCTGAATTCAAATATTTTTAACTAAAGCTAAAGACTATTAAACTTCGAAACAAAACTTGACATTGCTAAATCATTACTATTTTAAGTAAATTACTTAGATAAATAATAACACTTATAAAGAACTATCTTTCAACGAATAATAAAATGTATATTATAGAAGAAAAATCTTGGAAAAAGAATTATATAAGCCTAGTTTACTATTCTTTGTAAATAGCAATCTGAATATAAATATGCTTAAATAAAGCTAAATTATTAAACTTTTAAGCAAAACTTGACATTGGTAAATTATTTCTATTTTAAGTAAATTACTTAGATAATTAATAACATTTTTAGAGAACTAACATGCCTTTCAGGAAATAATAAAATGTATATTATAAAAGAAAACTCTTGAGATAAAAAGTATATAAACCTGTGAAAAGTAATATAAATAGGGTTTGTATGTATGTGTACATAAATATTAAGAATTGCAAATTCATAACTCACAGTAGCAAGTTCCAAAATGGCCTTCTTTCTTGAATATCACTATCCATAATTTTTAAAACAGGCAAATTTCGATTCAAGTAAATAAAACAATAGTTAAATACTAAAGCAACACCAGTAAATAAACAGTAAAACATTAATAACACTTTTCTCAGATTTAAAATAAAAATTAACCACTAGGCACAGAACCGAATCGCACCATATTTAATATAATTATGATAGAGATCGGTATTGTTGAGGCTGGAGAGATGCATGCCAACTTGATCAAAAGAATCCTCGCTTCTGATTGGCTGAAAGTACCGCTGGCTCTAAAACAGTGTATACAAAACTGCTAATATTCAGTCTACTATATCTACCTTTCCAAAAACATAAGTGCAGTATTGCTATTCATAGATATTTGATTAATATTACTATTATTATTTATAAGATGATTTGCAATGTAATATAGCGTTTCTATTTTAATTGTTTTCAAACTAAATAATATTATAAGATACAGAAAACAGATAACTTTTATTAACATTATTTTCAATTGTCCGAAACATAGACATTTCATATAGCTTGTTTTAATAACCATAGTGATATTTTTTCTGGGTTTCCAGAATATATTTAAATTATTAAAGAATAAATCGTTTTTATAGTTCAAATTTCTATCCAATAGTTTTTGGTTACAGTTTTTAACATAAATTAATTTGATTCTTCAATGTTTTGCTTTAATATGCCTATAATTATTTTTTATTATTATAGTTGTTTGAGAGTGGTTTAGTTTATTAGAATTAGATTTTTTTTAATGATTACTTATGACTTAATTAGTTCTGTTTTATAAGTAAAAAAGCGATATTATTATGAATAAGCATTTTGTAGACTTTCTACATGCATACATAAATAAATATGTATATACAAATTATATTAACTAAATTATGGTTTACTAGGTTTTACTAATTACTATATTACTAGGTTTACATGTCAATAAAGTCAAAAATATTAATCTAATACATTAAATGCATATTTTAATAATTAATGCAAACCTATTTAGAAATTTATAAGTATCGACAATTGTGCTCATGATGATCAGTGAAATTCTATTATATGTACAGGTTAAATAATAAAGTTTGTAAATTCTCATCAATCTGTGATAAGACGAAGTATTTCGAAATGTTTTTTCATCGAAAATTAGTTATCTGAACTCAGCTAATTTGAATAAATCAATATAACTTTAAAATATATTTAAAAAATAACAAGCCTACAGAAACTCGAACCGAACTGTTATCAGTACTGACACTAACTAATTTTAAGAGGGTCCACCCACAGCCTTCCTGAAACGTGTAAAGAGTCCTTATAATTTGATTCGCAGTCGGGCGGATATTTAATTATTTCAAAATAGGACAAAATTGAATTATTCCCTAGGTCGAATAAGGAACATTTGTATAAAGACTAGTAAATTAATATTCTGATGTAATTGTGAAAATATCTGAAGACAGTTTATTTTCATTTAACAAGGGTATTTTTTTTAATTCAATTACTTGGTAATTAATTATGAATTAGTATTAGATAAATAATTAATAATAATTATCAATTTAAAGATTTTAGTAATGGTTGTTATTTGATTATGTACCTATATATATAAATCGAATTTAATAAACTAAACTAAATAATATTGTTAATACCAAAGAATTTTGGGTTTATATATTTTTCGTATAAAAAAAAAATGCTTTTTAAAAGTTAATGTTTTTAATTACACATATTTCATTAGTTTAAATAAGATATTTCAACTAATAAAATATATTTCATAAATTGAGCTTTTAACATTAATTTGAAAGTGGAATTTTTTTATATGGAAAATATATAAACTATTCCAAATTTATGCGGTAATAGCTATATTCTTTTGTTTATTAACTTCATATCCTCCTATCCTTGTTAAATTATAAAATTATAACTAAAATTTTAGAGTTTCGAAAATATTACTTTCCTTTTAAAAATAATTTTAAATAGGTTTATTTTATAGTATATTTAATTTAATCTTTGGTTTATAAAATCAATTTAATTTTTAATATAGTTCACCAACGAAACCCACAATATTCCAAAGCATTCAACAGTTAGAAAAAAAAATGTAAATCTTTATTTTATGAAGTTGTAAAGGCTGTTTTTAGTTTCATTGCCGTATAGTTTTACACTAATTGTAAGCTTCAAGAATAGGTCGACTCTGAAATAATGAGCTTGGCAACAATACAGAAACAATGCAAAATAAAACGTCAATTCCTATATTGTACAATATATGTATTATCTGTTTCAGATTTAAGTTTCCAAACTGAAAATATGAATTAAAGATGTGAAAACAAGGAATAAATTATCTCATGAATATATCTCATTTATTTTATAATAAATAAATTAATATATGTGCTAACCACTCTATTAATAAAATGTGAAAATTAATATTCATATGAAGATTTTTTCATCATTGAGCGTTAAGACAGACTCAGTATCTTGCTTACACATCAACATTAGCTGAACGGCACTAGATATGTGTTGTCAAACTATGTAAAAAAATGTAGAAGGATAATCGAAACTTGCAAAATAGTAACACATCCAGTGCCATTTATCCATTGCTACTGAGAAAGATGCCGAGCCAGTCATAATGCTTAAGATAATGACTTTGTATAACATTTAATATGAATGTTAATGTTATATTTTGTTTTTAAAGTAGTTGGTATATATCTTAATAATTTATTATAATTCATTATAGTATAAATCTTTAAATGGATATCAGTTTTCTATTTACATTTGAGCTGGACAGACGACTTAGTTCAGCTCTAATGCAAGTCAATTGGTCCAATTATTTATTTTATTAAACCTTCAGGAATATATTTGAAATTTTTTGTTATTCCATCTTACACCTTACCATATAACACAATATTAAATTTTCATTACAGGTCAAATACGATTGTCTAACTTGATAAATGAGCCAATTCAGTTATTCAAAAATTAATATACTTTATTCTTTCAGGAATAATTTCAATACTCGAATTTAATTTGATTTTTATGGAGTAATTTTTATGAAATATTTGCAAAACGTAGTTCTTGATAAGGCTCGAAGGAATAGTTTTGAATCAGGATTTGAACCGCAAGAAAAGCTTGCCCGAAGATGTCTAACTAAAGGTTGAAAATATTTCCTTACTCCCCGGTCAAAGTCAGAAATGTTATCATTCATGCTTTTTAAGAAATAATTTCATAAAAATGCATGCATTATAATATTTACTGTGTAAATTAGAAAAAAATGTTCTTTAAATCGTTATTTTTCTTTTAATTTTTAAGTTGTTATATATATATTATTATATTTTATCATATTATTATTTTAAGTAATTTTATTTAATTCCCAATGTTCTTGTTATACTGCCAGGAATGGTTTAGATCCTTTTCCATTAGGCGTCATGTTGCTTACTGTCTTCTAGTATGTAATATATTTTAAGTGAAGAAGATGGTCGGGAGGTGCGGTCAGCAAATAAACAAAAAAATATTTATTGCCATGGTTTCGACCTGAATTTGAGGTCTTCATCTGGAAGCATAGGCAAAGATTCTGCCAAAACTGCCAGTTTATCAGTTCAGCCAGAATTTCTGCCTATGCTTCCTGAAGAAGACCTCAAATTCAGGTCGAAACCTTGACACGAATAAATAATTTCTTGTTTATTTTCTGACCACACCCCCTGACCATCATCTCCACGTATTAATCTAAGGTCAACTATCTACACATCGTAATACATTCTAAGATACACATTACAAATTCAACACTTTAGAGGACTATCTTGGTCCCATGATGTTATCTTGTGTGGTCAATTCTTAATGAATCCAGATCAACCTAACTGGGTATTTTTACCATTTCGACGTACTATAATATCAGATTGTGTATCGCATTAATCTAAGGTCACAGTTCTCACCCGTAGAAGTCCGCAGACCATTCCATCTCCGACTTGGGGAAAAAGAGCCCTCTGGTGTTCTCTGTCATTGAGGTTATTATCAGAAATTATTATTTATTTTGGTATTGCTGGTAAATTAGTGTTCAGGACTGAATTTTTTATAAGATGAAATAAATTAAGAATTATGAAAAAAAAAATTAAGCCTCTTTTTCTTGATTAATTATCATAAAATAAATTGATTTTATGGGTTTATACCTAAAAGCGTACAGTATTTCTCAGTAAAATTTAGAACATTTAAGGTAAGATGGAATAAAATTTTACTTTTTCCAATGAATGGTTTTTTTAACTGATTCGTCGTCTCTTTAACTGATGTATTGAGCTCTTCTGCGTCCTCTCGTTGTCTATCATCCTTTCTGACTTTCTCCAACTGGGTTTTGTGTAAGATCATATATTAATTTTACATTAACCAAAAACCATTGTATTCTCCTAAAATCAGGTATATCTTTATCTCTCAAAAAACGATTTCGGTCACTTGAGTAAAATACCCCTGCTAGTTGAATAGTTTTCCCATATATGACACTTATTTCTCTTCAATTTCTGGTTAAGAAATAATAACTTTGAATTATGTTTCTTGAAAAGGTCTTCCTTAAAAATCTAGAAAGTATTTTAAAACTGGGATACTTGAAAGGGCATTTCGATGCAACTTTACTGTGGATTTATTTATAAAAACTCGTCAACTAACACACGAACTTCAGAAAACAAAAACAATCCTAACAGTAACTTCTCACAAAGAGTGTGTTACCGAACCCTCTCCTGGTCCACCGTTTAGAAATCACTGATTTAATATCAATCAGAATATCTCATAAATGATGTTCGAAACAGTTAATGTTTTTCCTATTATATTCAGTCAGTTTTAGACTTCCTAGCTTTAATTGGATACGATTTAGATGCAAATTGTGGTATCTTCACGTTAAGGCTCGTCCATTCCTTTTTGATCACATTGATGGACAACACGTCTATCCCTACCTGTCGACTGAACTCTTCTTTTGTAGAGTATGATAATTTAAATTAAACCTAAAAGGACAAAAGGACAGTTACATTAACGGCTACATTGGCTGACAATATAGGCGATGTAGGAAACGAGGATACTCTCGTCCATCAGGAGACGACACCTCGGGATCTACCTAACCCCAAGAAGGGATGGTACGTGACATATCCTGCCGCGGACAGCCGGTCATCCGTCTCCTTAAAGAAGGGACGACTGATTGCATTCCGGACGATTAGTGATCTTCGTGACTTCCTCTTCATCGCCTTTTTCACTTACCCCGAAAAAAAAAAAGCCAGACAAGTAGTTCTTACCATAAGGCTGGCTGGCCACATGAATCTTTGAAGGATGGTCAGTCCCTGGTTTTTACGAAAAACTTAATTAGTTAAAAAAATCTAAATATGAGTTATAAGATCCATCTTATATTGCGCAGCATTACACATGTTAATATACAACCAATTCGAACAAAAACTAACAGGTCGTGGGTTTTTAGACAGAATCCACGTGTCAGCTTCATGGGCATCAGGAAAAATCCCGGATGGTTGATATTCATACAAATAGCCAACTTTGGATACGACTAAGGCATTTCTAACTGTTTAGTGATCGTTATATAAATATTGTAAGGAGAGGAATAGTTCAGTGGGTCAGGCCAATTCCAATCCAGGTCCAAATTTGGGTCTGTTAGAGGTAGATAATTAATTAATTTCCCTTAGAACACCTCGAAACTGCAGAAATGCTGGTTAGATTTCAGTCTGCGAGGGTTAACTTATATTTCGTGGCTGCCCCTCGGAATCAAAACTCGACATTCGCACTCTGGCTAGAATACGGTAAATCTTCAGTATGTCAGAAACAGAAAGGAGTAAAGGATTTGTGGGTTACTGTTAATCCTTTTAAATAAAGGATGATTTATATATATCATATTTAGTATTATGATGACCTTTTATTATAAATCATATATATTTTTTTAAGCTTCTGCTGCTACCTTAAGGTCAAACATTTTTTGACTTTAAGGCAACAGTAGAATTTAAAAAAATCATAAAGGTGTTGTTACGTCAGTAGATGAAAAATTAATTCTGTGCAATTATTAAGTCTGTTATAAAATATTACACTAGTTTTAATTGACCATTTTTGAAATTCCCTTCCATAAAATATTCTTTAATACTTAGAAAGACATCAAGCATTTAGAGTGAACCCGCAATTTCGTTATTTAAAAAATATTTTCCGCCCAACAATATAATTCGCAAGACAAGAGCAATCAAGATAACAAGGATATAATTGCCGGTGGATGATGGCTGTTAGTTTAAAGCGAGCAGAAAGAACGATCATTAGCAATGATGATCTTCTAATGACACCACTGGCAACTGACCCATTGAAGGATTCCTTACTCAATGGGCCGTCTCCCCCTCGAGAAACAAAAATGTCTCTGGAAATGACGAGCCAATTGTAGATACTACTATACACTGATATCGTATCATTACGCCCTTTCACCAATATATCACTGCTCTGCTTTATAGTGGTACATACTTCATAACAACCCTACAGGTTTGGAGATAGTCTTTAAGAGGACCCCGGTCGTGAAAGTAACTTCAACCTACAATACTATTTTTGGAATTTGTCAACTTCCACTAAATCTACCATTAGCTATTATCCTATAAGCTAAGCAGCGATATTTATAATTGTTTTTTACTACCATTTAACTATGTATGTATAGCGATCGTAAAAAAAAATCGTATCTGAGATTAAGTATTTTAAAGTAGGCAATAGGCGATCTGCTATTAACTCTCGGGCCACGGTTTCGGGTTGTGGAAGATACTTATTAATTATTTTACCGTAGAATAAATCCCTCCTTGGGGCACATCCAGCCTCTACAAAGTGAATATCCTTAATCGGAGAGAAACCTGGTGGTTGAGCTTGATCATGAACAAATCACTTCATTGAATTTCACGTTGAGAAGGGCTCGACCACCCGACATCGACAAGCCACCACAAAAAGAGGAAGCTAACCCATATTGAGGCCAAGAGCGCTGGGTTAGGCTGGTGAACTAGGGGAGGCACCTAGACGGATGGGGACCAGGAGGGCTGAACCAATTGGACGGATGCAGAGAAGCAGTGTAGAGAAACTACCCATTGGCAGCACACTAATGACGTTTTATATTAGCTGGTCTCGTGGCCATCTTCTTTTCAGGCGCCTCGGGGGATTGTCAGGAACGGAAGAGGAAGCAAGGCTAAAAACTAGTGGGTTTGGGTGGCTAGGGAGTTTATATGGAAGTAGTGATATCTGGTTCGGGCTAGATTGGTTACATGTGGAACATTAAGGTCTTTATGTATGATTTTATTTGTGACAAAGTAAAGAGCATTGAGGATTTTGGATTTCAATCATTGGATACGAGAGGAATTCGAAGGTTTAGTATGTCCAGATTGGCCTTGTTACAGTCATGTAGATCAGTCTTTTGTAATGAATTGGAAGTTTAGACCTTTTGTGCAGTAATTGCTGTAAAAGTCGAAATCGAATGCAGTTTCCTGCCTTCTCAGTCTTGTGTGAGGATTCTAGGTTAGTCGTTTGTCCAGATGTAGTCCAAGGTAGCGGATCTGTTAGACAGGGGTAAGATCAACATGATTAAAGGAGACTGTAGGGCAGTCGATAGGTTTACGACTAAGGGTAAAGGTGATTTTTTAAAATGTAAAATTTATATTAGTTATAACCACTTCGAATAAGCTTAAAATATATAGTTTTATAACAATAGGAAAATGAACATTCTATGTTCATAATTTTCATCTTTCCTAGTGTTGAGATTTTTTTTTCGGAAACTGCGAAAATAGCGTTAGCTTTGACACGACTTCACCAATCTACACTAAATTTGGGGACGTAAGGTCAGTAAGTGTGATGCGCGCACATAATGAGATTTTTCATCTTCTTTCACCTAACATATTAAATCTACTTTTTACTTTTTTAATTATCATCATGTTTACTATGGTTAATCAATAAATCAATAGTACAATATTTTATTAAAATATGTAACAATCTTTTGATAATTAAATTCTAAGGGAACGCGTTCAAAATTTGGTTTTTAGGGTATATTAATATTTTTATTTTAACCAAGCCGAGTTGGTTGTTCATTTCAACAGGATGTATCTCTTTCTGTCAGATAGCATGCATAAACCAGATTTATTCAGTTTTAATGCAATAAATGGCTACAAACATCCTTATAAAATCTATGAATCTATGAATAAACCATCCCTCAAGATGTAGCTACTCGATATTGCTCAACGGGTCCAATGACATACTGGTCCTGAGGGAAGGGAGAGGGAGAGGGGTGCTTCGAGTTCTGGATGCCACTGAAATCGTTCTCCAGGAAGATGCTTCTTATCTTGAAGAGATCAGAGGCCGAAAACAGAGCTCGTTACATTCTTCCAGGGGTTAGTGGACTCAGGAAATGTACCCTTTTGAATCATCATAGATAGCCAGTAGATATATTATTATCAACTAAAGGAAAGAAATAAAATAGTTAAATTTTCACTTTAAATATATTTGTTGAATTAGTATTCTTAATTCATTTAAAATAATTCAGTCTATTAAATAATTAAAAACTTTCTAGGACTAACTTCTAATGAAATAAAGCTCTAAGCTATCCACTCTACGTTTCAACAACTCAAGCATCATCAGGACTAAATAAGGCATAAACGTATACTAGTTATAACACATCTCACATTAACAGCCTAATAAAAGACTAATTATATAGTTCATAAAAAGAAGGAATTTCCATTAATCTTTATATTTGAGATGTGCTATTTCTGTTCTACCTATGATCTCATGTTTTTGCCCTCATGGTGTGCAAACTAGGCCAAATATTGACAAGTTCATTTTAGGATCTTCCTATAATATGTTAAACTTAATTTTCGTTTCTTTAGTAACAAGAACTTACACAAAGACATACAGATTTCCTACATGGGCCGTCCGTAGCTCAGATGGTTAGGCCTAGGTCTATCATTCTGAGATGTTTGGGCGGCGCCGGTTCGAATCTGACCTAGGGCGTTTTACTTTTTTCATTAAGTCGCGGTCCCACAAATTGAAATACTTGATC
>NW_027115275.1:357187-370070 GCF_000696795.3 Halyomorpha halys | reverse complement strand
CATTAATTCTTAATCTTTCATCCTTAACAATCCCTGATAATCCTCCGAGGCGTCTGAAAAGAAGATGGCCACGGGACCTTCTAATTTAAATTAATGATTGAAGTACCACCAATGGGTGGTTCCTTCCCAAGATTTTCAACTGTATAGGAAACATACTACATATTTACCTATTGTATTATTTTGTACAGTTGTAAATTACATTAAATAAATAAATAAAAAAAAAAAAATTTAGTACTCAAGATTGGAGATTGTAATAATAATAAAGGCTTAGCAAACCCGAAGGTTCAATGCCGATATCTGATCAACATAGGTCTGTCCAATGAAGTCCGTCCAAATCTATCAGTCTTGGCGCAATCCCCTCCACCCCTTGGCTTCCATCGACCCCTCCGTCGTTTACCCATCCGATCAGTGATTATTAAATTTGTAAGGATCCATTTGTTGCTAAGCTCTACAGCTTTCCACGCCTATCTTAGCAGCCGCAATGCTAATACCTGAATTATAATGACCGTGTGCTCCAGTTAACTCACCCTTCTTCCGTCTGAATATTTGACACGATATTGTATTTTCAAAAATCTTAATCCACTGTACCAGCCTTAATGTAAGAGGCCACGTTTAAATCCGCTAAAAACAGTTTGATGGAAATAATTTTGTAAATTATTACATTCATGTTTCTGAAAAGAAGGTGCTAACTTAGCAATTTCGATATCCGCAAAAAGCAAAAATTTTGCATCTTTAATTTAACTTTTATTTCCTTATCAAATACATTTTTTTCTAGTTACCATAAAACCTAATTACTTTAAACTCTATACTTTCTCTAATATATGTCCTTCTGTATAACTTAAAATGTTGCTTTTATTCATATATATATATATGTTTTAACCGTATTTATTTCCAAACCTAGACCTTTATATCACGGATAAACATTAATAAATTAATTTTTAAAAGTTCTTAGCTGTTTTCTTGTAATTAATTCTGTTAAGAAGATTTCATATTAATTACCTAGTAGTGATAGGGGAGTTAAAACTATGATCAATGATAAAAGGACTTGGTAGAGAAAGAGGAATTTCACATAGAAGGTAATGTGTCAGCTATCATTACAAATGTTGGCTGCTTTAAACTGTTATTAATCAAAAGAAGAAGAAAAAAATATTCGAAAAAAATTAATTTCATCTTCTCGCTGAATTCCTTTAAAGCCTCGCTAAATCTCCAATCTGATAGAAAGAGAGTATTAGCATAAATATCTCTAGAAGTAGACTTATCTGAGGATCATGTGTGCCTGTTAATATTAAAGGCCCCTATGTTCGCTTACTAATAGCTTCCTGCCTAACTTGAAGTTATCTCGAATCATGGGCCCCCCTACGGCCCCATTCGACCCTTTCCAGAGAATTTCCCCCATTACAGGAGACAAGCACTGCCCCTCCCCATGAAAGTAAAATAATAAAGCTTTTATTTATTGTGAAATCGTTGTATTGTTTGATTTTTTAAAATTTATTTATTAATTGAAATTTTTAATTATAGCAAAAGGTATACAAATGTATGTACAGATAGATATACGATTATCTCGCAGTCTATTGGATAGTTAGACTAAAAGAAATCTGTACCACTGCAACTAATGAATGGTTAATAAAAACAAGTTTTAGGAAAAGTATTATTAACAAAATATATACATATATTTTTCAATACCTTCCAAAACCTTTCACGAAAACAGGATTGCTAAGCTTGGATCCTTGCCTGACTAAATCATAACCCTGCGATATTTGATTCATGTCATTGAGTTGATCTCGAATAATTTTGTTGATATTAATTTTAATTAGCTGGGTCATGATACATTTCTAATTAATTATATAACGCTTTATCTTTCATATAATGCATAATTTTAGTTACAGTTGGCATTTTTAAGTAAGTACATAGGGACGTCCGTAGTTCAGATGATCAGGTCTTGACCTATCGGTCTGGGATCTGCGGGCAGCGCCGATTCGAATCCGCCCTGGGGCGTTGACGTTTTTCAATAAGTCGCGGTCCCACAAAATGAAAACTTGACTCCTCCCCACCAATATGGTTTAGAATTGATTAGTCACCTATAGATAACTAGGCATACATCACCTTCGCTGTGAATTGCCTTTTTAAAAAAATCCTATTTTTGGGTTTTCATATAATTAGAAGAGAGGAGATTTCAAATATTTAAAAAAAAACAGCGATACATTTCTTAAATATATTAAATTAGTAGTGTAACAAATAATTTAAAGAATGATATTAATACATTTAGTCGTGCTAAATATAGTTTAGCTATAAAAAACATTTTTATATTCATTTTATACCTTTGAATGACCTTTGACTTTCTATACGGAATAGCTTTTTAATGTTAAATAAAGAACCCTCCGGAAAAAAAAATTAAGTATGGGGCGCTTCAAATCATATTCATCCTTCCATAACGGGTTTTTATGAACTTTTTTTGTTTGTCTATCGTATGTGTTGTAAACAATTAATGTATGATTTAGAAGCATATAATATTTAGCAACTAATCCCAATTTAAAAGTTGATGTCAGGGCTAATCCGTTGGCTCGTTTATTTGTGATTCCGCAAAACTACTTTTCCGCAAAGGGAGTTTGATACGGAACTTTATTTGTTCGCTCTTTAATAAGAATCTTTCGTAGCTCATTACGGCGAATCACGGATAGAAGGAGATCCACGAGCGACGAAGGGAGAAGAAGAAGGGCGAACGGAAGGTGACAGAAGTACACGAAGACCAGAGGATGATCTATGGAAGCCATTAGAAGAGCTGGGACTCCGATAAGAAGTCGGATTGGAGATCCTTGTATTGGCCTACGTGAGGTTTGTGCTACTGCGGGACTCGGGTAATTGCGGCAGATATCTTCCAGTCCCGCATAAATCCGAGTAATTAGCAGCATCTATCTGCCTCTCACGCTCTGTCTATTTTATTTCCAATGGCGAACCAAAGGTAACTCTCCTTTGGATATCCAAATGTTCTTCGGCACTTGAGTTCCTAGGATAAGTGAAAACCCAACTCAAGATTAAAAAAAAAGAACTAGGTTCTGATTTTATGAGCTCATTATAATTTGAAAAAAACATTAACTAAAATACAGGCCAGGTTTGGCCGGATAGAGATCGCCGAAGTATGGTAGTTTGTACTTAGAAATGACCATCAAAAGATGTTAGGATATGTCACTTCTTGATATAAAATGTACATAATTCTTTTGAAGCCTTTTGCTTTTTAATCTAAAAATGTAATCATGGTAAAAGATAATTTTTTTAACTTATGCTTGATATATTCATCAGTTTTTTTCCCTATGTTTCGGTCACCACGAAATTATGAGTAATTTAAAGCAATTACTAGCACCATTAAGCAGCCCTTATAGTTGTTTGCTACCATGACAGCGGTAGTTGGCAACTAAGATAGTAACTTTGATCCAAGATATTGCCACAGGGTTTTGTTAGAAAGTTCATACCCTATGATAATGAGTAGACATCTCGGAGGCTATTTCCAGATAATGGGAGGAGAAAAGTTACTTTTTACTTACTTTTTTTTAATTTTAAAATTTATAAATATTATAATTTATAAATATATAAAATCGTAATCAAATCAAGCTACTAAATTCAAGCGAATTGTAATGTTAAAAGGGACACGACGTAATCCCAGGAAATGAAAAACCTATGCCCTTAGTTAAAGGTAAATTATTAAGAGGGAAGGCATTTGCCAGAGGAGGATCACCACTTCAGTTTCTAGCCGAGAAAAGTTGAGTCCGAATTTTTGAAACTTCAGTTTCATTAGCATTGTTCTTTTTGACATGCAGAGATCAATAAGTGTCCTAATTGTTATTTCATATATTATGATATAAGATAAAATTAAAAGCATCTTTACTAATACTGATCCGATTTAGCTGATGTTTGTATTGTTTTATTGATATTTATATTATCTTTTAACTGAGAAGATATAATGCTCCTTGAAATGTATAGCTTTCGTGTCATCTAAAAACTAATTTTATTTTAGGTTCGAGAAATATTTTATAAACCACTTAGGAGTTAGACTTCATGAAACTCACTACACTTATTCATCATAAAGTGATGTAAATAACAATTTCAATTAGAATGACATTCTTGTTTGTTTATAAATAGTAATCAATAAGTCGGTAGGTGAATGGTTACAGACACTTAACCGGTTTTATCTCATAGATGACTACAGGAATTTTCATAAAATTCAGTTTTGTACATCCAATGATCTGAAACGACATTTTTTCTAAATAACATGCAAAATAGTAAGCAAATAAAAGAGCCTATTGCATTAAATACGAAATTAGGTGATTAAGAAAAATGGAAAAACCTTCTTCCCATAAGAATGGGAATGCCACTGCCGTTTCAACCTTCTAGGCGGGCTGGCCACACTATTGTGAGCAATAGGTAATAGGTAATGAATGATCACATTCATACTAAAATAAAATAAAATGAGAATGAAAAATAAAAATAAATAAAATCACTCTTAAAATATATACAAACGGAAGGATAAAGAAAATGAACATAATCAAACTATGTGTATGAAAAAATAAATAAATAAAATAATATAATTTCTAGTCACATTTACACTCTTATGCACAATATTTACACAATCGACCTGAGGATCTCTGAGCCACTCTATCCCCCACGTGTGAGAGGTAGAGCATAGCTCAAAACATCCCAGCGCATCCCTCTCGCCGCATAACTGGTAGTGAGCCAGCGGAGGCTGAGCAAGTGCGCTAAAGCCGCAAACACTCAACTTGCGTGGAGAATCTGACCATTGCCAGAACTCCAATTGTTCATTTTTTTTTACAATAAGTCTCTTGGCCACTGCCGTTTCAACCTTCTAGGTGGGCTGTAGAGATGGGTGGAACTAGATAAGGTTTGAACCAAAGGATTAGGATGGTTGGAAAATTTTATATGGAATTTTGAGAATTTGGTTTGTATGAGGTCAAGGACAAAAGGGATATGAAGGTCATAGTGTAGTGTTCTGTTGGAAACGTAATAGGGTTTTATGTTCGACGGTTTAGCTGTTCCCCAAAGTTCAAGTCCGTAAGTCCAGATAGGTCTGAGTATAGTCTAATAAATTAGTAGTTTGTTTTCTAGTGAGAGATGAGAGGTCCGGCTGAGCAGTCGGTGTAGTTGGCTGAATCGTTGTTGAGTTCTTGTCTTTTAAGTCTAGTATGTTGGTTCCAGGTGAGTCTTTTGTCCAAGATGAATCCAAGGTACCGCACTGTGTAGGATCTGGGTAGAGGAATATTATTAAAAGTAACAGGTGGACAGTTGCGGCGGCGAATGAAAGTCACCTGGGTGCATTTTGATTCGTTGACTTTTATCTGCCATTGATTGCACCATTGCTCAATCCGGCTTAGGTATGTTTGGAGATTGGATGAGGCTGTTACAGGATGAGGATGGGAGGATAGGATCATCGGCAAATGTTGCCAGGAACGTGTTTGGATTGATGGGAATGTCAGCAGTGAAGAGGATGTAGAGGACAGTACCAAAGACACTGCCTTGGGGAACTCCTACCTCAATGGGGTAGATATTTGAGTACTCGGAACCACTGCGAACTCGAAAGGAACGATTTGAGAGGTAGGAGCGGAGAATAAGGTTTGGGGAATTATGGACTTGAGCTTGAAAAGCAATCCTGCGTGCCATACCTGGTCAAAAGCTAGTTCATCAAATTAAAATAAAGATTGATCTTACCAATTTTAGTAATGTATACACTATTTTTAGATTAAATTGAGGATATTAAGGCAACAGAGAAAAGTCGAAGTTGCCATCTACTGGAGTTTTGAAGGATGTATAGGTCCGGTCGTCGACTAAGTGCGGCAACAAAACAAAAATCTCAAACCGCCTGATTTCGTGCTTTACAGTTTAGCTAAGATTTACATGAATCATATTTATATAATGGATTAAAATACTATGCTGCCTTTAATTATTATAATTAAATGCTCAGAACATGTGTCATTTTACAATTATAATTATATTTGATAATGTCTAGAGAGGAACGCAAAATCAGTTAGAAAATGACCGAAATAGGTTAAATGTTTTACAATCTACAGAACAAACAGAAGTCTGACTTATACTATATTTTTTCTGCCCACTGTAAACAGTTCCTTTAATCTATCCTGAAAAACAAACTTCTCAGTTAGAGAACCAGATCGGTTGCAAAATGTTATGCTGCGTGAAAACCAGTTATAAACACATATTATATATTTACTGTATATTACATGTTATAAATACTTGCCAAATTTCGGATATTTTTTGGTGTATACTACGTAACCTTTCTTCCTTAAATGTTAGTGTTAATAACAATATTCGCTTGTAATAATATATTCCATCAGTTCTTAGTTTTTAAGTATTTACTTAAAAATGGTATACATTTTTAAGAATAAAAAAAGTAAAGAGAGCATCATCCCTACCTAAAACTTGTAAAAAGGTACAAGGACAGATTGAGCCGAATCCTGATGGCCTTGGAGCTGTGGACAATAAGACATCGGTTGGGGTAGGTTCTGCGCAGGATAACAACTGGGCATTCACCCCGAGATTCGGCGTAGTGGCTCAGTTTTCCATTTATTTTTTTTATTTATTATTCTAATAATTGGCGGTCGAGCGTTATTCTGACCAAATCACCTCCTTGTAGAACCGTTGGTCAAGTAACACTTACAACATAATGTACCCCTGACCCTTCATGGGTTGAAGCGGTACAGATTTTATTTTAATTACAAGAAATATAGAATCCTTTTTAACTAATAAATATTTATATAATAATGTGTTCCGTTTTAAAAACATATAGGAAAAAATATCTAGGTGAAGATATATTATCAGAAAAAATTGGTTGTTTTAATTGGTAAGTGTTGGAATAAATTATTTTTTTTACGTACTTTGAACTATAAAAAATTGTTAATAACACTGTTCAATTATAATAAAAACAGCCTGATCAGGGATCTATAAGGCATAAGGAATCGCCGCGGCACTTTTTCTAAAAAAAAAAAAAAAAGTATTTTCCTTGACATAAGCTAAAATAAAAAGAGCAAGAAGCTAATTCTACCCACAAATCCTTTGAATGAGAAGTTCTGATTTGACCAATTAAAAAAACTGTTTTGCCCATCTCTGTGTTAGATATGTAAAAAAAACTGGAGTAGCAAGTTTGCTTCTTTTTGGCTTGAACTGAAATTATCTACTTTTTTGATAGGTGGTTTGAAAAATGTTTTCTTATTTATTTATTTTTAGCACTAATAAAGGATTCATCTACAATTCTTGCTGCCACAAATGAATAGATTCAGTTTCTACTCGGGATGGTCATAGTTAGTTTTCAAAAGCAGATTTAGTGATGTATTCTAAAGTATGAGCCGCATTTATATAGGCTGAATACTTCACTAAAGATTTTCTTTCAATAAACATTTGTAGTTTCTCTTATAAAATTATTGTTTTATGAGCTTTCCCCAGCTGAGTTAAAATAGTTCCTAAATGATTTCTATAAATAAAAGGAGCGTTCCTAAAATAAAACAATTATGCATAAGGTAACCCTTATGCTTAAAGAAAACCCTTAGAGTTCCTGGGAAACGTTCATAATCATCTCCCTTGATCTGTATCATAAAATTGTGAATAAGTATCGAAATTTCGGTTAATAGTGACTGCCATTTTTTAACACATACAAAAAAGATGTGCCTACTTTTAAACTATTCTGTCATGTTTGCTTATATTCAGCCTAATATTTGCGTAAATAGCCTGTTTATGGATTTAATTATATGATACTTATTATGCTAATATATGCTCTGAAGGATCTGGCCGGGCTGGAATCTCTAACTCGTTTTAGCAGATTCCAACGTGAGTCAGTTAGTGACCTTAATCTTTCGTTTCCATTGCAATTATACAGGCGGCGGTTCTAATCTCGCTCGGATTAGGGCCATTAAAATGAGCCGCGTGTGTATAAAGAATAAAAGGAAAAAGCGAAACGATATCGAGAAACAAAACATAAAATAAAAAGGAGAAACAGAAGAACTCTTCCTAACAAATCGGCTCGCGTGAGGACTGCGAGAGCCTAATTTACATTTCGGAGTTCCCAGGAGAGAAAATGGAAAAAGTCGATTTAACGGAGCTATCGATAGCGCTGGCCCGGCAAGGTGAGAATCCAAATGTACCTCTTTGTATACCTCTTTGCATCCACCGAATGTACCTCTTTGGATCTGTGCATCTACCAAATTATTCACCTTCCTGGTAGGCTCTGTTGCACTTTAATGCATCTCCTTCTTTGGTCTTTTTTTCTCTTGCGCTATATCAGTCAGAGTAAAAAACGCTGAGTGTGCTATTCGGAAGTTTTGGTCTTGTTTCGTTAAGTTGACTGCTCACGAACACTTATACTCTTTGCACGCTGAAATCTCTAAAAAAGCAAATGTTTTCAGAGTTGGTCTACGTTGACTAATGAGGTCTGGATTATAATCTGGAGGGAGCAGATACTTAACTTTAGTATTTCTTTTTTTTTTTTTTTTTGGTTCTTGTTTATATTTAATAATAATAATAATAGTAATAATAATAATAGAATCTTGAACAATTAAAAGCAATAAGTATTCACGTCCTAGATATTTATTCTCACTATATACTATATGTCACTATATAGAGAAAAAAAGTAAAAATAGTAAAAGTACAAAACGAAATATAAATGATAACAATGATTATCACAAAATTAAAATAATAATAATAAAATTTGAAAAAATACGTATATGATATGTATAAATAATATATGAGTCAATATAATAAAACTGATTTAATAATAAAAAAATATTTCTGTAGAAAATAAAAAAAATTTAAGTCAAAATGAAATAAATACACTTTCGTACCTGTTCACAGGATTTACATTCAGCCTTGGAAAATCCAAACCAAACTTTTCCGCCTTTAAGCGGAAGGTGGAGCAGTGTTCCATGATTTTTGTTATTATTAAAAATAAAAAAATAATAATTAAAGATAGCAATAATACTTTATAAAAACACCAAAATTATTTTTAGTATATTATTCATTCCAAAAACAATAATATAATTTGGGGAGTACTTCTATCATTAATTTAAAGAAGTTCCCTTTGGAATTTTTAAAAAATAAATAATCAAGGTAAGAAAAAATCCGCA
Organism: Halyomorpha halys; assembly: GCF_000696795.3. Taxonomy (NCBI): domain Eukaryota; kingdom Metazoa; phylum Arthropoda; class Insecta; order Hemiptera; family Pentatomidae; genus Halyomorpha; species Halyomorpha halys. The sequence continues at coordinate 360,936 of NW_027115275.1, read as the reverse complement.
ATTTTTTTTATGTGATTTCTTAAAGAATTTAAATATTCATTGCTATGATTGTAAGTATAATTTGAGGCCATCAAAGTTTATAGTCTCATACATGGAGATATGGCTATGAGTTACAAATAATAATTCAAAGTCATCTATTAATTGTATTATTTCTGTTACATATGACATAGTTTTCAATTGTATTTAATCAATTAGTATTATTGTTGTTAAAAAATCCTAGTCTCCAATAGTGCTAGGTCCCTTCCTACCTGCAATTTACCCCCTTGTGTTAGATTCTTTTTATTTAAAAAAAATGTATACCAGTATAAATACGTATATTAATACAGTAAATTGTCCCTAACTGTACATGTTATTATAAAATTATATTTGTAAAACTACTCTTGATGTATGAATGAATTGACTAGCTGGCTGTGCCAATAACACTGGCTGCCATAACTTTACAATTTACTACCTGATAAGAAGCAGGAAGTTAGATAACCCAGTTCAACAACCATCAAACACACGATCAGAGGAGGTCTCTGTACACTGTACATAACATAGGAGTCTGCATTTATATATGGCTGTTGTTTCGGGAGTAATCCGGGTTAGCTATTTGGTTTAGGCTAAAATTAAAAATAAATCTTATATACACTGGATATTGCAAAAAACGACCTCGAATAATATGTCGTGCTTAACTATGGTTAAAGTAAACAAATATTTTCGGACCCGCGATTTTCAGAGAATTATAAAATAATTTAAAGCGGTTATTCCGAAACCCAATCGTTATTTTTTTATTTAAAAAAAAAATTTATCAAGATAATTTTTTATAAATTTTTTATTTAAATAAAATTTGTTTCAATTTAAGTTCAATAATAATAAAAAATTGATGTTTCTGAATAGGGGTAAAATGAAGAAAAGAAAATTTTATTTATTTTTTTTTTTTTATATACCATAACCTTTTTTCTTGAAGGTATTCAGTCTGTTTAGTTTTAGTGTTGTGAATTATCTCTTATATATTTATTAGATATAAGAATAACACGATTTAAAATTCGTATACTATTTTTTTTGTAAATAGCACGATTTTTATATTGTTATCAGTGTTTAATAATTAGTTAATGAAATTCTTTGTCGTGAAAAACTCAGTCAAAAGTTATCAAAATATATATATATATATATATATATATATATATCCATATAAAAACACACAAATACAGGAATAGAATACCATAGCGAGTACAGGGGCAGCACCAGCCGACAGAGAAGGGCCAGGAGCGGGCACGGCGAAAGATAATTTAGTGGGCGCGGCGAGCTTTGAACTGCCGGCCAGTAGATCAGCTCCACTAGTCGGCATAACTCTTAGTATCGCGGGGAATATTCGATTTAGGAGCTCCCTTCTCCTCTCTACTAATAGTCCCTATTCTATCCCTCTGCACGCTCTCCTTCAGAAATGTCGCAGAGCAGCAGGCATGTAATCCTGAAGGAGTAGTAGACCTATGCAATGGTGTCGATTGGCCATAACGTGCAGTACATCGAACTGTCCCTAATATATCGATAGAGTCCAAGTCGTGAGTGTCCAGGCTGCTTTGCGAAAGTCGTAAGGAGTGGAAGGCTTCAAAGTCATGTCTCCGAGGCGACAGTTGTAGCCATGAGAATAATAAGTCATACTGATAATAGCAAAATTACCTTGTCACAAAAAAGCCGTTTCGTAATCTCATCGACTGTCAAGGCAACACATCAGAGTTTTCGTGCTTAATGACAGTACCTGACGATACTGTACATGTGAACCGGTGTTTCTTCAAAAATTGTAAGCTTCAACAGGACTCTTGCATGGGAAACCTATTATGACTTTGTATACTATGCTCCTTTCTCCTTCTTTTTATTCTTAATAATAATTCTATATTGAATTGAATTATTTAAAAAATACAAATTCAGTCTTATATATTGCTAGTTTTAAATCCACATATTCGACTAAACTCTATGGTCTTTGATATCACTGGCTGTTAGTATATTACATACCACCTTAACGATTATTTTATTGCATGATTACCTTGCAATATAACATTTCGACTTCGAGAATTCTTGTCAGATACCTCTATATTCAAGAATTATTATTATTTTAATGGTGTAGTGTTTTTTTGTTTTTTTTTTCTATTTTTTCGGAATTACTATTAGGAAAAAAAATTCACAAAAGTATCAATAATATTAAATGTTTTTGCAATTGTTATTTAAAAGTATTTAATATATATTCTTGAACTGTAAGTTTCAAAACTCATTTCTTCCGCCCACAAGGTTTGTCATTCGATTTGCTTTGTTTATTTTTTCTGAAGTTTTGTCCCCTTAAAAATTGACGCTCTGGAAAGATATGACCATGTGATCTTTATTTTCAAAAAAATAAAAGAAGTATTCTGCAATTCACCCAGTTTGCACCCTTAAAAAAAAATTATAATTGTTAAATGAATTCTTACATTCCATGATTTCTTGACAGTAATCCCCGATAGATTTATTTTGCAACAGGAAATTTTAACTATTTTAGATATTGTATAGCCCAGTTATACAGTTTTTCATAGTGATCAAACATTTTCTTTCAACAATTTGTATTACTACGAAAAGATATTCGGCGACTTGAGATGAAGAACAGATCCCCCTCTGCCTCGAGATACACGATCCTTACATATCGCTGCATTCCGCTCGGATGATTACTGATCCTTTCATGCAGAAGGAAAATAAGAAGCAGGTAAAAAATGCTTCGGAGATTGTCATTGATGACTATCGGCTAAGAAACCCCACCCACGCACAAGGAATAAGAGAAAAAAAATGGCACGAAAAAAAGACGACGATGGGTTGAAGAGCCGCCTAGCCGGTGGGGCTGGGCAGATGGCACCCGGCAATGGTGGCTTTTTTCTTAGGTCACTGTCCTCCTCATTCATCTCGGCACCTGTTCCTATCGATATATTGATATAGTTCTAGTCGATACATTCCGTTGAAGAGGTCGTTCGCGAACTTAGCGGCATTATGGACCTTTCTAAAACCGATTGTAATCAACTTAATGGAGTTATTTTTTTCAATTCACTACTCAAATGATGTTTTTATTTATAAAAATCTGGTTTGGTGTAAACAACACACAACTTTCACTTACCACTCTGGAAGGCGAACCTTTTTAATGAAACATTTTTATTATTCTGACACCTAGAAAATTCTAATAAAGATTTATTGTGAGGCGAAAAACGAATATCAACTTTATAACTGCCTCTACTTCCTACTTTAATTAATTATTAACTCCTTACATAGTTCATATTAATTTATTTCTATTACTATCAACAATGTAAAATGTTTAATTATTTGAAATATACAAAATTTAAGCTACGTTAAAGGAAGAGTCTCTAAAAATTCAGTATTCAAGCTCTATCAAACTATTTCAGTAAGAACGTGGTTGATAGAAAAAATCAATTTATTTTACATTGATATATGGATTTAATCAGAATTGTTAAAGCCGTTTTCGAGAATATCGACGAAATGAGTAAAACCAATCTTAAAAAGAATCCGGTAATTCGATTTTAACGAAAACAATTTTTTAAAATCTTAGGTATGTTCCTACATACTTCCTCATTATCCGTTATTATCTCTCCAATAGATTATTTCAAGTAAATTACAACGGTGCTTATTCATCCCTATTCCGTCAGTCTGCTGGTGTACCTCAGGGTAGTATTCTTGGTCCTATCCTTTATACAGTTTTCATAACTGACATCCCGACCCATCCTAACACTATCCTC
>NW_027115275.1:290228-351757 GCF_000696795.3 Halyomorpha halys | reverse complement strand
TCTCTACATCCTGTATCATATCATATGTCATTATGATCAAATTTACTGGTTGTATTTTTTTTATACAGTTGTAAATATCAACAAATAAATAAAAAAAAAAAAAAAAAAAAAAAGCTGACCAAAGTATAGTAGTTCTACTTTCAAATTTCAGATACTCTATCGAGTAGTTCACGATAAAGCTTAGCTTAATAGTCCTGAACTAACTTAAATTGCAACAAACCCTCATAATTCACAAAGCCCAAAGCTCATCTTGAAAGCTGTTGTTCCCAGAATTAAATGCCTGAATCAAAACGCTACATTGTTAGGAATCACCACATTATCTCTTTCTACCGAACAATTTCCCTGCTGTTGTTGAAGGCTGTCTTCGTACTAAGTCTTTCTTCTTCTCAGAACGCCAAGAATGACGCCCTTCAATATCGGCGAAATTGATAAAGAAAGAAAGTCCAAGACAGTTTGTGTATAAAATTAAATGATAAGCCAAAGTAAACGACGATGTATCCTTTTAAACAATATAAAATAAACAAATTCTACACGAATATTGGTCGTAGTTCAGAAGATTTGAAAAAAAATTTTAATTTTTTTTTACAATTATAAAAAAAAATGTTTTTTCATTTATAAAAAAAATGTTTTTACATTTATAAAAAAAAAGGCAAGCAACAACGATACAAAATTAACGATTTTTGTTTTAATTATTTTTTTTTAAGGAATTTCGCAATCGAAAAATTAATTATCTCTAACTATCCAAGGTATAGTAAAATAAAAAACGACGTTAAAATGTATCAGTAATAGTTTCTATTAACATAAATATCTAATAATCATCTTCTTAGGAGTAGCAGAAAACAATGTCAGTTTTTGAAGAACTATATCTTGAAAAATATTGAATGTAAAGTTATATTAGAGCTCAAAATGTAGCTGGTTATTGGCGCCACAAATTTTATACAATTAAGTAAAGGTAAGACAATGTAAAAACTATATGTGCTTGTAAAGAATAAAAAATAACCTGATTCCATGCGACTATTGGATTCAATTTAGTAGGTTACAAAAAAAAAATTTTTTTGTTTTTTCTTAAGTTTATAAAAAGAAAAAATTAACTTTTCTTACCTAAAGTTTAGTAAAATAAAAAATAACTTAAGAGGTAACAGTAATAGTTGCTCTTAACACAAGAATAGATAATGGATTACTAACAAGGAAAGCAAGGGCCTCTCATCATCTCGCGAGATAGATGACTACTTGATATTGAAGATCTATCTTGCTATCTAGCTACTACATGGGTGCTGTTCAGGCCAATCGTAACGCAATTTGTTGCAGTTATTGGGATGGCTGATAGCATATAATTAAGTATCCTTCAAAAGTAACTCATAAATTAATAAAAGGCTTAGCGAACCTGAGGTTTACTAATCGATGATATGATAAAAAACTTCTTTCTGACCTAATCGGACTGATGCTATAAAGACACTAGCACAGAAGATAATAATGAATCAACCTTCAACCCCTAACCCTAGGTAGTAAAATTTACTGCTCGTGAAATTTAAATTCCTCTTTCCCGCCTTTATAAAGTGGGATGGATAAGCGGTCAGTTTGTGTCCTCCTTCTTTCTTTTAATTGTTCCATATTTTTTAAACTTATTATAATTTCATTATTCTTTACTTATATATCAAATTTTCAATGCTACCAATCTTAACTATACTTGTTTTTAATTTATATTCTGTTCATAATTTTTTAGGCAACGTTATTTCTTATTACCCAAACTTAAAGATAGTCATTATAAAGTAAGTGCTGCTTTGCCAATTGGGTGTTTTGAATAGACTTTCTTGAGAATATTGTATATATTGTTCAAATGAAAGAGCATATCTCTTAGATTTCGAATAAATTAAAGAGAAAAAAGAAAACATATCTAATGCAATATGTACAAGGAAATATTTCTTAGATGTAAATTAGTTATATGAATTTAGGAAACCCCATAATTTTATGTAATACCTTAATTACTTCGTGTCTCAAATCCTTCCTTTAAGGGAATTTGTCCTAACCATAAAAACTTATCATATCTTTGGTTCCAACTAATAATATTTGTACCGCAAGAGATCATGGAACTCGGAATAGTTTGAATTTTGGGTGGGGGCGCAGGTTCCAGTGCGCACGGTTCGGAACGTTGTGGGTTCGATTCCACCTGGGGCAGTTAAACATTCATTTTTCGGCAGTCCCGAAGAATGAATCTTGACACTCCCACCTTGGTTAGTATGTGGTGGCAACCTAGGTAGCCGCCAGGAGTTGGCAAAAAGGACTCACAGGCGCACTTGCCGGACATGCCTCCCCCCCCAAATACCATTACCAGTAGGTATATGGTTGTTTTGTGATGTATTGTTGGGCTAGAGGAGAACTTGCCTCCTAATTCTAATAATTTATTATTGATATTTGTCATATAATTGACTTACTATAGTAATAATAATAAAAATAAAATGTATATTTAGCTTTCTTTTTTAATGCTTTAATTGTTTTTCAAAAAGCAATATAATTTTTTGGGCTAACATTTGTCAATATATTTATTTATGAAACCATTTTTGAATATACATAAAATTAGAGGCTTGCATTGATGCTGATTTTATGTTTTTTACTTCCATATGAATAAAATTTAAATATATTGAACTTAGTGATACCATTTTAGGGTTAACGATGGTTTTTTTTTTAGCCAAAATATAAAATATTTTAATTTGGACCCAGATCAGACTTATTTTTCTTATCATTAAAGATATTGAAGATATATTAGAACCATTCTTCAGAAAAAGAGTTCTTCAAATAACCTTAGATCTTTGTAGGAACGTAGATGAAATAAATTGGCTAGAATTGATATCGAATGGCACCTATTTTTCATTTCTCCCTGGGTGCACCTAAAGCAGGTCCTGCCCACAGCCAGTCGCTTGACCGCCGAAGTGGAGGATTGGTAGCTAGCTTGGCCTAGGACAGCCGGTAACGGTCCGCGGGGTGCCTTCGGGATAACGGGCTAGTCTTTTTTCCAGGAGTACTAAGAATCGGGCAAGTCCTGCTGCCTGATGTCCTTTTGAAGGATGAGGGGGGCAAAAACATTTCCTCGCCTTTCTTTCGCTGATTAGCCGTTCGCTTAACAAGGCCCATATTCCGGTAAGGGTTGCCGCAGCAGTTTTGATCGACGGGTCGTTAATGAGTCTTACCTAACGCGGAAATAATAATTAGTAATATTTGGCATTATATTTACGACAAATACTAGCTGTAAATAACGCCGAGGCAACCTAGCCGAAGCCATGACTCGTCGGGCGTTGGAAGAAAGGATGCGTCATAAGATCTGTCTTTATAAAAAAAAATTATAAAAGATTAGTTCACCAATTTTAATTTACAATCAATATGTTTGACATTACATGGCATCTTCAAGAATACTAGAACTATCTAAAAATTGTATAATTACATAACATCAATAATTAAAATGTGTAATCCACATAATAAATATAGCTTACACCATAATTTTTTTTATTTATTGACATTTATCTCTTAGTCTTTACTCAATAATACATCTAGTAAATTTGATGTGAGATCATAATTATATGATATAGGTATGTACAGAAACCGCCTATTGGTAGCACTCTAATAACATTTTTTACATTATAAGGTCTCGAGGCCATCTTCTTTTTAGGCGCCTCGGAGGATTGTCAAGAATGGAAAAGGAAGCAAGGTTAGAAACTAGTGGGTTTGGGTGGTTAGTGAGTTTATTTGTGAGTTATACAGAAGAACTGATATCTGGTTCAGGGTAGATCAGTTATATATGGAACATTAAGGTCTTTATGGATGATTTTATTTATGACAAAGTAAGCAGAATTTTGGATTGTAAGTATTGGATACAAGAGGAATTTGATGGCGTCCCAAAGCACAACTCTATATTTCCAAACAGGCCTAATTATAGTCATGTAGATCAGTCTTTTGTAATGAATTGGAAGTTTAAACCGTTTGTCTAGTAAGTGCTGTAATAGTCGGAATCGGCGTGCAGTCTCCTGTCTTTTCAGTGTTGTGTGAGGATTCCAAGTCAGTCGTTTGTCCAGATGTAGTCCAAGATAGCGGATCTGTTCGATAGGAGTAAGAATTCAAATAATTAAATAAATTTCTAAATTGAATCCAAAAATAGACATGTCAACTAACATAAGAAACATTACTACTATTATAATATAAATCTCTATAACTTTTACAATCTCTTGGTGAACTAAAATAAATATAAGGGGAACAGAGTAGCTCAGTATGTGATGCGTTGTGCTACTAACTCCAAGTACCCGGGTTTGAATCCGGCTATGGTAGATGATTATTTAATCTGCGACTGTAGTCTTGGGTCAACATTGTTGGTTAGGGAGCCCTCCGGGGTTCAGCCAGCCTCTGTAATGGTTGTACCCTTGATTGAGGAAATATTTTCCGATAAAAATTCACTTCATTGCACAACTATTGTGCAAAAAAGAGTATTTCCTTACAAGGTATTGAACCTACATGGGTTTTAGTGGTGCAGATTTATTTTTTTTTTTTTAGAGTAACGAGTTAGATAATGTATGTCTTCCAAATTTTTTTTTTCTATAAATTCTAAACGATGGGATCTTAGTGAAAAGGTCATAGAAAAAATTAATTAAAGAAGATTAAATTTTAGTAATTCGTAGCTGATTGGTAAGGTAATGGACTACTAACTCCAAAGATCCGGGTTCGAATCCACCTATGGAAAATAATTATTATCAGCTACCAGTAGCCGTTGAGTCTGCCCAGTGGGTTGGGGAGCCCTGTGAGACCCACCCATCCTCATAAAGTGGGTACCCTTAATTGTGTAAAAATCTGGCGGTCGGGCTTGATTCTAGCCAAATCACCTCCTTGCACAACTTTTGGTCTAGTAAACAGTACTTCCTTACAAAGTACTGAATCCCAGACCCTTCATGTGTTTTTGCGGTACAGAAAACAAATACAAACAATCGTCAGACAAAAATACCATATACTTTGATCAAAATTATATAATTGTTAGAATTAGCAATTAACTCACCTAAGAAAATTTATTAAATTTAAATAAATTTTATGTAAACTTGTGTAAACGCAAATTTTAACAATTATATAATTTTAATCTTTTGGAGTAAAAGGTATTATTTTTTCCAACTATTATTTATTAACAATTATATTATTAAAATTTTCAATTATGTAATCGCTAATTTTAACTATTATATAATTTAAATCTTTGAAAATAAAAGGTATTATTTTGTCTAACTGTTATTAATCAACTATTATATTATTCTTAGTATTATTAACTGACTATTGTTCATTATTTTGTCTAATTGCTTATAGGTATTTTAGTTCATTATATATTGTATACCAATATATTGTAAAAGCTAATAAGATTAAAATTATGACAATAATCTTTCTCAAACAATATTTTGTCAATTTTCAAACTAATTTATTTCATTGATGAAAGAGTATTTTCTTATTTATGTTTCTTCAACATTTTGGAGTCATTTCTCTTTTCTAAGTTTTACGAGTTGTTAATTTCATCCATATAATTATATTTTGTCCTATTTTTATTTTTATCTAATTTTATGTGGAAACCTATTAATCTAATACTTAACTATGGACTGCTCCCCTCGACACTTAACAAGTGTATTTATAAAAAAAAAGCTTTATATTTTATACTACTAACAATGATATATTTTTTTAAATTTGAATTTGTGTATAATAACAATTTATATATTTTAGACGTAGAAACTATGAAAAAATGAAAGACTAAATCGCAGCGGGTAATAAGATACGAAAACAAAAATGAAATCTCTCCATTATATAAAACAGTTTTTAGTGATCTTCGTATAATATTTAATTTTTACAATTAAGGTAGAATATTAAAAATTAAAGACAAATTAAAATGCTGATATAAGGCCTGAATTTTTTTTTCCTGTTTATATAGTTTTATACTATATTGAAAAAAAATAATACAATCTGAAGTACAGAATACATGTAAATTATAGTTATACGATTTGAGGAACGACTAGCAAAATTAAATGAACAGTTGCATAATTTGTTAAATGGGGGTTGGTCCACCGTCAGGCGGAGGGGGGTGCCCTCCCCAATTATTTACTAAAATTAATTCCTTGAGTTGTATACTCAAAATTATATTTTAATAATAGGACTGGGTTGAATAGGGTACTGTTTGAAAATGGCGGAATAGAGGATAATATAGTTTTATATTAAATATGAGTGTAATGTGGTCCAAATGATATTTGTAATCATTTTAATTGGTATTTATAAATCAACAAGTTAATTTTAATTTTAATAGGATATGGCTGAGGCTGCGGTAAAGAAGACTTAGTTCACAACTACTTATTTATTTTTGCAGGTACCGGTAAATCATACCGTCAATAAATTTGATTGTATATCAATACCGTAATAATGTATACCTCATACATATAATGCGGTCAATAACTATTTATTTATTGTCGACGTTTAGACGGTCAATCACCTATATAATTCATACGGTCCGTCATCATCTATATAAATAATTTTAATTTTAATTTATACTTTAAACGAAGATTATTAACTAAGATTATGATTATTAACTGAAGCTTTTCCTCTAAAAAGGTTGTAAATAATATTATTTAAAAGGTTTCAACAATAAACGAAAAAGGCATACCTTTGACCAAATGTAGCTATGTCCATTTGGTCATTAATCCGATTAGGCCGGAAGAACCAGTTTGCGTGGAACATCGATTTGTTAAATTTCGTAGCTGGAACTTTTTTAGAAAGAGCACTTTAATTAATGACTTTTAGACTTTATCAGTACCTATGAAGTTGAAGACTGAATGGCATTACCATTAAAACGAATTATTCTGTACATCAGAATATTAATCGACCCATTTAGAAATCGATTTGCCTGTGCACTAAAGTCGATTATCTACTCTGATTCAATCCGTTTAAGTTGCCATAGATGACAAGGCCCGAATTATTGGTGCCATAGTCCATTATATTAGTGAAGCCATGCAGCATTAGCCAAAGTGAGAGCCGTTGCAGTAAACCAGTTAGCTGATATAGTTCCTCCTGCATCTTGGCCCATCCTCTGCAATTTTCCATTCTGGAAGTTTGTCATCGAAAATGTGATTTACGAAAGGCTTTTAAAGGGCACAAATAATATTAGCCTGCATCAGACCAACGGGGGCTGAGAAAACAAAGTTCAACTCAACCCAAAACGAATTCAACACATTTTTTCAGGAGTTTTAATTTCACTTAAAAGTAATAAAACAAAGGAAAATTATAATTCTTAAAAAATATCAGATTTGAATATATTCTGTCTTGTTTGAATATATCTATATAAATATAAAGATATCTACTGTGTACAATCACACTTTCTTTACTGCATTGGATATGCTGAAAATTTGATTCCTGTATCTTCAGATTGGTCCAATTAATTTGTTTTTTTCATACGAGTATATGAAATATTCCTGAATATCTTTGAAATATATTGTTCATAATTATCTGAATATCACTTACATTTTATTTCCTTCCTCACTACCCAGTTAAGGAATTTATTTATCAATCGTATCGAATTTTCCGTTTTATAGATCTTAATGCTTCATAGCTCCCTGGGCCTCAAAACGTACTTTTTGTTACTAATCTGTATGTTCGTAACACCATTATTTCTCTTATGTATTTTATGCTACCTTATTATGTATACTTATTTTCTGTACCTAATTGAGCACCCCGTGAAATATGAAGGTTGCGCTATTGATGAAAAGCATATATTTTTTTAAAACCTATAACGCCGAAACGGCTAATAGGTTTTTTTAAAGAGCTCGTTTGAAATATCCCTCAAAGAGAACAGTTGTTTTACTTTATGTACACCCAAGAAGAAACAAAACAAAAATTTATTTGCACTCACTTTTGAGCCCTGCTCTACCCCTCCCCTCCCCCCCCCACTCGAGGGGATAGAGTGGGCTCAGAGATCCTCAGGTCGATTGTGTAAATATTGTATATGAGAGTGAAAATGTGACTAGGATTATATTATTTTTATTATTATTTTATTTTATTTATCTATTCTTTCATACACATAGTTTGATTATGTTCACTTTCTTTATCCTTCGGTTTGATTTATATTTTAAGAGAAATTTTATTTATTTATATGTGATTTTTTTTTCATTGATTTATTTATTTTTATTCTTATTTTATTTTATTTTAGTATGAATGTGATCATTCATCACTATTACCTATTGCCCAAAACTGTATGGTAGATTGTAATATCATCGATAAATAAAAAAATAAAAAAATTGACCTCAAAAATTATAAATTTTATATAAAATTCTATATAATCACTTCAAATGGCACTAAACCAAATTAAATAAAATTAACTAAACTAACTAAATCAAATTAACTACTAAATCTGGAAATGAAAAATTTTATTGTGTTTTTTTTTATCTATGTTTAATTTATCGAATAACTTGAAAAATGAGGCTTTTGATCGTCACTGAAAAAATGAAAATTTTGTTAGTTACAATGTTTAACGTTCAAACACAACTCACTCGCTGTAATCTATGACTTAATATAATAATAATTCTCATAAGAATAAATCATTTTTTAATAAATTATGAAAAAGCTAGTGATCCCATAACTTCAATTCATAAAAATTCCAGCTACCGTGTTTTATTTACAACCCAATCCGTCAAACATAAATCTCCTTCAACATAGCAAATGCTTTTTATAAAGGTATGAACTAGATCAGTATTAGCGAAGAAATAACAAACAATTTATTTATCCTACCTAAATGATGGTATGCAACCCACTTTACTGCTATAACTTAAGCTTAAAACAACCAATGTACTTCAGAAAACATATTCATTTGGTAGGATTAATTTCATACCTCCAGTGACTTTCCAGAGCATTACATTGCGGATTACTTTCTCCAGACTTTAGCCTATAAAGAGAAATATTATCAAGGCATTAAACTGTGATTAGAAACGGTCGTCGACCCCACTCCAGAAGCCACTTAAACCCTTCTGAAATTAAAGCGCGTCTTCTTCGCAGGCGTGGCAAATCGATCCTCCAGTTTACCTGATAACTAACTATTTGCTCCTCTTTTGAGTAAATTAATAGACTCTTTTCAATTTAGCGATTTGCAATGTGCTTCATAAAAATGAGAGAAAAAACCGTTTTGAATAATATAACACATTAATTTAACGGTGCCTGGCTTCTCATTGGAATCGTTTATGCTGTAAATGTGTAAGAGGGAACATTTCTTCCTTTTATGCTCGCAATGAGCTAAGGTTAATGGCTAAGATGCAAATGAGGATCTCCCGGTCTTTATAACTCTTTGTCTTCAGTAGCTAGCAGCTGTTTGTATGTCAGGAAGATGTACAAAACAAAATATATACATACATATATTGATCATTTTTTCTGACGACATATATTTTTGAGGTCCTAGGGAGTCAGTCAATAATAAAACAGCTATATTGTAGCGACGTTCCGAGACTATAGTAATCATGCCCAAGTACAGTAAAAAAAAAAAAGTTTTTTTTAATAAACAATTTTCTTAACTAATTATTAAACACTTAAATATACTGAATATAACTTAAGATTAATAAAGAAAAATCAATTATAATTGTTTATATTAATTAACCTTAATTTATATTCCGTACATTTTAGAGGTTAATAATTGGTAGGAAAAAGTATTTTTTCAAATAAACTTTTTTTTCTCATAGTCATAGATCAATAAAGTTTCCTAACGTCTAGAAATTCAATTTAGCGATTTTTAAAGATTTGTTATATGGAAATGGCCTTTATAACGTAAAAATGTTTTGTCCATGAAGACTTGAATTTATCCTTCTTTGGCGTACTACAAACCTTAGATAAAACAAGTTTTATGTTACTTGAAATCATAATATAGAGACTATCCCGAGACCATTTAATTCAAAAAGTAATGGATGGTTAGACAAGCTTTAACCCTTAACTTGTACGCTTGAGTTAATTCGAGTAAGCTAAACCGTCCAAACTTTGCACACTCGAGATAATTCGAGCGGCGTTGTATTTTATGATGCTATAATTTTTCACACTCAAGTATAATCGATAATTGAAAAAAAACAATGTGATAATAATAAAATAAATAACAATCATATATTCACTGGTATAATCCTCTACATACAACTATTTAGCCTATGTTTACGTAGGGAGCTAGGTATCATGACAGCCGTGCGGGTTGGGGCGCTGGTCCAGTGCACTCGGTTCGGAACGTTGTGGGTTCGATTCCCATCTGGGGCAGTTATCATTAATTTTTCGGTGATCCCGAGGAATGAATCTTGACACTCCCACCTTGGTTATCCCACTCAGGTAGCCGTCAGGGGTTGGCAAAAAGGACCACTAGGCCCACTTGCCGGACTTGTTCTCCCCACCAAATACCAGTACCAGTACCAGTAGGTATCATGACGGATATCCAAAATCTTTGGATTAATGATACTTTTGATTAAAATACAAATTATGATTATTTTTGTATTTAAAATTTTTTTCCCAAAACAATGTTCCAAATTGTGTTTATTTACATTAAATTGATTGATTATTTTGGCCAGTTGTTTTTTTTTTTAATGTGCGTTAAGAGGTAATCTTGCACTCCTGATCCAGTAACTGACCCATACGCTAAAACTAACCTAACTGGCGGCCTTTACAATAATAAAATTACATGTTGCATATTTGCTTTAATAATATTACTGTATGTTAAAACTTTTGATATGTACTGACAGTACATAACACTTCGTATTGATTTCTTAGACCAAGGATTTTCAACATTTTTCAAGGTACTAAGAGCGAGAAAAGGTATTTATGTTGCAATCAGCATGCAATTGTGATATATAAACGCACTTTGTGCCTGTTAAGATCAGGTTTAATAATCAGCTTGTAAAATTTTATATATAGCATTAGTGTTTAATTTAATTAGATTTATTTTTTTATTGGTATTCTTTTTTTTAAAGCTTTGTTTATTTTAAGAGATAAATATGAATTTTATATTTTGTGAGAGTTTAGAGAGGGGGTCAGTGAGAGGCAGAGGTAGGCACTTATTCATGGAAGAATCATTAATAAATAAATATCATAACCATGTATCTGAGCTATTAGTTTCAACTGTAGCTAATTTTTGCCCCACTTAGGTGAGGAGTTATTTGGTCGGCATCGTCTAGCAACGGACAGACAACCTACGTTTTTTAAGCAGGTGTTATTAATTAATCGTTATCACTGTTCATTACCAGGCTCTGTCTGCGTTTATTGAACGTTTATTTAGATATTTTGGTTGCTTGTTGTGATTAGTACAATACATTACCTGACTCTGCGTTCATTCTGTGCTTGTTGAATGTATTTAATTGATAGTTGTGCTTATTACAATCATACGCCTTTAATGTGCGCCATTTTGACAATTTAGTTTGAACACAATTTGACTATTGACTGTCATCGACATTGATGTCAGTCACTGTAGACGTGGACCCACCAACTTATTTCCACGAAGCCCAAAATTTCAGAATAGCTGGTCTAGAGAATCACGCATTCCGTCCTAGTGTGTGTCAGTGTCAGCTACTAGACTCGAGACTTCAATCATTACTCTCCTTATTGCACGCTCTTATTATGCGTTTTCCTCAGGCTCACTTAATAATTATGCATCGCTATAAAAATAGACCGTGGGACTCTCGGAGACTTTCCCACAAAGCGCCCTAAAGGTATCTTCTACCCTTCAGTCCATTTTTTCAAAAATATCCATTCCGAACTTAATAACACACGGGTTATAAATTATGCGAAAAGTAATTGCGAGGAGAGACTGATGCACCGAGACCTGTCAGTTGGTTGTTAATTATCACCCGGGGCGAGGGGATTCGGTTCAGTCCGCTTACCTGTATAATTCTTACCTGCCATCGAAGTGTCCTGGGGATATGGATAGCTTCTGTCCAACGCTAGGCTGTCGAGGCGGGAAGCCACTATCAATCGGCGAAGTATTTTTGAATGATGCTCGAATTTCATATACTAAACTCTAAAGTCGTTACATAATATAAACCAGGAACGGGAATAACAAGAGGATATAGTAACGTAAAATCATCGGATTATTTAATGACCTAAATCTTGAAAATGATTACAGGTTTTGGCATACTTCAACTACCGTATATTTTTTAAAGGTTTTATATCATGAAAGCATCAGAAGTTCATAACATGGATTTAGTTAAAAATCAAAGCCCTTAAGCACATAGCAAGTCCTTTTTTAGTATCCATTCATATCATTGAGTTCTCTGTTTTCTCGAGAGTCAATGACTAGCAAGATTTTAGAATAAGGTATTACGTAAACAGTCTGGCGCTCTTTTGTGAATCGACTGCTGTATAATTCATAACTGGTGGTTATGTATTCTGTAGGTTCCAAATGGTGGATTGAAGAATACGGGATTGGACGCCACATCATCGGTGGAGATGTAAAACGAAGATGTTTTATCAATTTAAAACTCATCCTTGATGTTGACGTGAATTTTCTGTATTAATATGTTTATAAGATATACATATTAGTATATTAATAAAAACATCTCCGGCTCATTCTGAATATTCAGTATTTAATACTAAGGAAAGGATTAAAATTTCACAGGACGCATGTCTGCATTATGGAAGTAGAATGAAAGTATATCATCTGATTATGCACGCGAATTTACTAAATCAGAATAACAAAAATATATAATAACTGACATAGTGGTGAGTAATGAACTGATAAGAAAGATAAGATCAATATATCTTAACATATTGGAAAACAGATTAGGAATATATGAATAATCAAACAGTTCTATTAATCAACTAAGAATTTTCTTGGGTAATTAAAAGATCTTTTTATATATTCTTACTTACAAAGTATACAAAGGAAGGACAAGAAGCCACCCAACCGGCCCTCTCTTCCTAACCATTAACGCCTCGGTCATTGGAATCAGATCAAGAGGGAAGCCGAAACAAAGGTGGGTGGACAGTATCATGAAGGATGCGGCTGTAAACCGCATAATAAAGTGGAAAGACATCGCCCAAGATAGAAAAAGGTTTAGAAAGCTGGTGAAGGCGGTTCAAGATCCACAAGTCTATAGGCCAAGAGAAAAATAAAATATACATATTTAATGACAATAGCCCTTTGAAATTTATATTTGTTAAAATATTTATTAAATATGTTATAAAACATGATGGACATGATTATAAAATATAATTAAAAAAAAATAAATGGAGAGGAATTTCAAAAACCTATCTTTAACATTTTTATCGATATTTACTTTTCGTTTTTATATCCATGAAGCCTCTGCGATTAATAAGTATTATAATTGTTGTTGTTTAAAACATTGAAATTTAAATTTTAACATTATTAGAAGAGTTCCTTTGTAAACATCTTCGATTACCCAATGATTTATATCATGAAAAAAAGACGTACAGAAATTCAATTATTTAGTAATAAATTAAAAAATGGTCAGGACTAAAAAACAAAACAAGATAACAACCATAAAATAATGAACTTATCCCCTTTTTGACCTACATAACTTTATATTTCACTTCGTGTTGTTAATTTTACCTATATACTTTAATTATTCTTTCTACATCATTTATATCTTTTCATTATTGTTATAAAGCATTGTTTAATTATATATATACTTTGTTTTCATTTATAATATTTTGAATGTTTGACTTTTATATAAATTCTTACTATTTCTGTTTTGTAAATTGACTTCTTATTGTAAGTTTTGTAATCTATTCAACTATCTTGTTATACTGCTGTTGTTTTTTCACAATAATATGGTTTATATGTTATATTGGGCGGAAACGTCGGCGCTAATAAAATACGTTTCACTTATTTGTATTGATTGACTGCAACCCCGACCATCTTCTCCTCACATTGAATCTTCTGTTAACTACAAGCACATCATTCATATTTGCTGTAGTTGAAAACATCATAACAAATTTTTGTACATATATGTACAAAGGCTGTTCTGTGGCTTTATTGTCGACTAAAATTGGCCAGTTGATGACGTCAGTCGCGTTCTCGGTTTCTCATTTATTCCTTTTTCTTTTGAAGTGGAAGAGAAAGAAGTGACACGGAGGTAGAACTATCGAGGACGCACAAAGGCCCATTCACATCCTCTTTGTTTTATTCTAAGGGAAGTTGCCTTCCGCAGATGGCCAACAAGATATTCATATCTCTGTCATGGCAGGATATTTTTTAAAGACTTCCCCTCCCTCCCACCCGGTTCGTTATCCTGAGCATTAATTGTTCTCGTTTTCCATTAATTAGAATGGTGTGTGTAATCAAGATGTTGGAGCTTAAACGTTTCGTAGTCAGCCGCCTGCAAAGCTTCGTGTCTTTTACTGGATTTTATCAACTGCCTCAGTAAGGAAAAATGGAAGTTTTCAAGGCATAAAATCATCCGCTGCAATACGCCTCTCATCTAGGACTCATTTTACCTAACTAACATAATCCTATAACATTCTGGAAGACCATGGATTGGCTTGACTTATGTAATTAATCAATGGAGATGGCCCGGAATAGAAGAAGGAATTCAAATAGTTCTAAAACTATTTGCTAAGAAACGTTTCGAACCACCTAAGAGGGCTCCATCAGGACTAAAAACAAGATACTATTACCTTTACTCCTAATATCTATTATATATAAAAAAGGTAATATACTTCATTTGTTAACACACTTTTGTTTAAAGATATAATTATAATTAAAGACTTTTTAAAAAACATAATCAACAGCATGAACAAAATTCACATTTTATTTATCAGCTGATTGAGAGTACTTAAATCATTAGGCCTCCTGTATTATTAAATTGACTTAAGATTTTCATTAAGATGGGGTTGTTATTGATTGATAGTTGGCAGCGGGGTAAGGGGAGTACTCTTCTAAGCAAAAATGACGCTAAGGGGTGAGGCTTCTTAGGCCACGCCCCTTGAAGGCAAATTTACGTATAAGTTAATTGGGATTTCGCACCATAATGTAATTATTTGTAAAATAGTTCAATTAATTGCAAAAGAGAAAGGGATATAAGTTGTATTAAATGTTATTTTAAATAATTTGGTATATCTTTAACGATCCGTGCATCTTTCTCTGTACTGTTCAATTCAATGTGAACATTAAGGATCCTTACTGTTCTAAAAAGTAAGGTGTGAATATAAAATTTAATTAACTTGGTCAATTTTTCTATCAATGTTTTCTAGAAACAGTTAATAAAAAATTGATTTATTTTAAGAAAAACATTAAAATACTAAGTATGATACAAATTAATAATTGTTTCTAATATAATGAAGACAGTTGTTTATTTAAAAAAAAAAAAGTAAAAACAATAAATATTATTTGTTTTTTGTTTTTTTAGAATATTTAATTTGTACGACAAAAAAGGGACTGAGAATTAATAATCATTCAAAAAACCTATATCAACAACAAAATGTGATCACGCTTTGAGTAACTCTTAACACAGCTGCTCTCTTCCCCTAGAAGTGAAAAAAAAATTATCAATTTAATACAAATTAAATTTTTTCAAGAAAAGTTTAACCACTGAGCTACGGGCGGCCAAGATCACCACTCTGGCAAACTAAGATCAATATTTGACTGCATATATACATCCATTTTTATTGTATATATTTAATTTGTTTATGTTTACTTTTCTAGGAGGTCAGAAAAAAAAAATTCAAGAAAATAATTGTAATAATTAATAAAGCACTGATATAATTATATAAAATTTTCTTTAAATTTTGGCTTCATTCGACTTTTCCAAGCTCAAAGGTTACAACATGAATACCATTACCCTCTCCTCCCCCACCTCTAGTTTTACTCCTGGATACACCCTTGAGAATAAATTAAAGACAACACAAATAAGATATTAAAAAAAAAAATTAAATTAGATGTTTAAGGCAAGTGTACGCCTGGGATACGATAGCAACTTTTTCGATCAATCAACTTACAAGGGGGCCATATTATAGATTTACATTTTTTTATTTTCTCAATAAAGGCTCAAAAAATTATGATTAAACTCGGCATATCAATGTAAAAATAATTAGTCTTTAATATCAGTTAGGTCTTATACTCATTGCAATATTCTGGAATGGCTAAAATGACGAATATTTGTATGAATCCTGTAATATACCTTCAATTTTTTCTATTTGAAATAATTAACAATTTCACATTTTTATTCGTAGTAAAAAACAGGTAACATAATGAGAAAGGATTTGATAATTATCTTGGGAAAATAGGAGAAAAAATATTTTTTCCACGTTGAAAATACCATTTCCAAAAGTAATAGTAGTACTATAAACGTATTATATACCGTTTGAAAGCCAAAGATTTTAGAAAATATAATATTTAACATAGAAAATAGTAGAACGTTATGAAGAATGACAATACATTTATAAAAAATCTTTTTTCTTGTTTGACTAAGCATGCACAGTTTTTCCGTTCGGACTGTTGTTATGTCCACGTAGCCATTAAATAATTATTTTTTTACTTCATTTAACCTAATACGAACCTTTTAGATAACAGGATTACTAACTTCATAAAATTATGCTTAGTATTCAATTTCATTATTGATTCAATAACGATTTAGTATTGAATTAATTGGTTATTAGGAGATTTAACTATGTAAATTTTAGTTATATTTTTATAATTCTGTTATAGTTCTGATAACCTTCAGAAAGGTAATTATTCTCCTAAAATGTATGACCATTAGCAAGTTTTACTCATTAAATGACATTAATATTATAATATATTAGCAAGAATGACAAATAGGAGAAAATTATATGTCATATATAGGTTTTTTGTTATCAAGTAAATAGTTTATAAATAGTTCTTTGAGTGTATATGATATATTAGTGTTGTAAGCGCATGTTATGGTTTTGTTGAATTTGTTTTTTAGCAGCCTGAAGATGGGGGAAATCTCCCGAAACGTTGCTGATGATATGAAATAAACTATTATATTTTAATAAGGAAGAATTTGTGTCATTCACTAAATCCATTATAATTCTGTTATATTTTTTCAAAATAAAAATTTTAAAATTTTGGAACGAGAAATATCATTATTTCTGTCATAATTGGATTTTGGCAATCTGTCAACGGCTCATTTGAAAATTAGTATAAGGAAATTAGGAAAAAAAGGGAAATTTCACGCCTTTTTTTTATTATTATTCTATCATTTGACAAAGAAATTAACTGCATAATAAAGAAAAAGAATTTTCTACTAAACATAGAATCCTTAACAACCACCCTATTAGCCCCCACGTAATGGGAGATCGTAGCTTTAGAAGAAGGCGAACGATTTTAATAATAATGCTATGTTACGTATTTTATTGCACTATTGAAAAATTATATTTTTTTTCTTATTTTCCATTAATTGCTTCAATTTGAGCATAATCTTGTTGAATTTGAGTGAAAGGAAGAGCTATTATTATACTACAAATTGACAGATTTCTTGAAAATATATTGGCATTCCTAATTCCATTACCTAATAAGGAGAAAACAAAAAACTCCTATAAATGATGTTTTGGTGATTGGATACTATTCCATATGGTATGCTGTGAAAAACCAGCAGATTTAGCAACATATTAAATGAAATTCCAATATTCTAAATACCCAATCTTAAGGAGAATCATCCAGACAAACATTTTAATAACTTTGAAATTATTATGTGAGAGCGTGATAGTAAAAAAATAATTTTGTTTTTGCTTTTTTTGGTAGTGTACCTCCATCCAGCAAATCAGTCCTGATAAAGATTTGCATTGTGGGTAAAATATAAATAATTGAAACTACTTTTGTTTTTATTGACCGCAGCCATCTTTTTTATAATTTATTTAAATTTTATAATATCATTATTACTAACAAAAAACATTTTATTGTTACAACTGTGCAATATAACAATAACAATATGAGGGACATATGATTGTCCTTGGAATCAGTGAGGTCAATAGCACGTCCGAAATCCGCCCTTGGCTGTCCCCTCTACTGCTTCGTCCCATCTTCACCGTACTATTTTTTGATTTCTCTCTCACTCTCTTCAATTTATCTTATATATATTCAAGAGAGAGATATTTATTAATATAAAAAACAAAATCATATAAATGCATTTCAATTGCAGCAAAAGAGATATCGATTCCACTCATTTCCCCTTAGTCCCTGATTCCACCTCTACACACATAGGGTTAAAACATATGATAAAGATATTCATTTTTTTATCTCTCCAGAATATATTTTAGTTTATTATTTATTTTTTAATATTTATAATTTAATTATTAGATTTTTTTTATAATTATTATTTATTTAGCATTGTCATTTTTTTTTAATATTTATTTATTGCTATTTACAACTGTACATTATAATACAAGCATTGTCATTTAATTTTTCATTTATCTCTTTTAAAACAGATATATTTTATTAACATGCAAAATCCTGATCATATTACCTATCTTTCTTTAATTTATTTTATTTATACTATATTTGTTAAATATATCCTATTTATATTTATATTAAATATTACTTGAACTCCGCTCTTGAAGGCAGTAATCATATTCTGATAAAAAAATCGAAACGTTAAAAACGTTTTGTTTCAAGACGAGACAATCATATCGAGCTGCCTAGAAAAACATCCTCAAGCACTTATACTTGCAGCAACTATGGTGATATTGCATTTTTTTTTTTTTTGTTCTAAGGCTGCAAGTAATTTACGGAATATACGTTCTCCTTAACTACTGGCTTGCTGAAACGTTCTTGATATTATCTTATGGGTATGTTGCTATTACCTAGCGGTCGAACAGTGGTACAGTGTAACAAACAATGGACGAAAATTATAAAGATTTTTTTTTATAATTTTTAACCTTCTAGTTACATGAAACTATTTTAGAAAATAGGATCATATTATAAATATTAAACAATATTCATTCGTTCGTTCGCTCTGTTTTATTGGTGTAAAAACTCACTGGTTATCGACGGCATTGATTTCTTATTTATTTTTTTATTCAATGTCATTTTTTGGTTGTAAATTTTATGACTTTAAAAATTGGACTAATAATTCTAATATTTTATTATAACGTTTATAAAGGTTATTGATATATAAGGGTCAATGCAAACATATTGAGGTGTGATGTGAAGTAGGAGGATTCCTGAAATATATGGGTAATTGGCATGTCTTAATGCTGAAAGTTGGTGGGTCCACTTCTAGACTGATTCATAAAAAAAAAAAAAAAAATATTAACAATCAAATTCTATTCAAATATATCTATCACTATGGCACTCCTTAAACGCAGATGTCTGGCACGAGAGTGTGACAGTAACACAACTAACAGTCGAAATATACTTAAATCAATACATCTACACTAACATTGAAATAACACAGATAGGTTCCGTTTGTATATTTTTTTCAAATTTAAAGACGTATAACGTCGGACCGTTAAAAACTGGCACCGACCAAACAACCCCTCACTGACTTAAATTTCTCAAACTTGAATATTATAATATAAAATAAAAAATGCAAAAAAAGCAGAAAATAAATTAAAAATTTAATTTATTTAAAAAATTAAAAATAGTAATAATTAAATCAAATATTAATACTAGTTACAAAACGTGTACAAATTTATTATTAAACTTAGAATGAACACGCTAAAACCTGTATATCAACCAAGTTTACCAAGAAGAACTATAAAAAAAGTAATTCACCATACTTCTTTGTTGTCTTTGATAATATACATAAAAACAATATTTCCCTTTATACGCCGAATTTTACACCGCACGGTAGAAAAAAATCGAAACCTAAAATGGTTTTGGAGGTGTGTCGTTGTGCAGAACCAGTTTGCGACGTCTTGTTTTTGCCTTTGGGGCAGGTGGGTCCTCTGCAGCTGCTGCCACCACTCTCTGCCTCTGCTCCACGATCTGGAAGGACATCAATTCCAGGATCTCTTCATTGTCCTTAGTTTATAGACCGAGCTAAGCGCTGAAACTTAGTTCAGCGACTAACCCAGAAAGTAACAGAGTCTAATCCTAATTAATTAAAACAACAAAAAAATTAATATCAATCATGAAGACAAAGAGAAAAAAGTTATGAACCAAATTAATCATTCCTTTTTTAAATATAAAATTATATAATAACAACGAAAATTTATCACAGTTTTATTCGATAATTATATACCTACATTTTACTTTGTTTGTAACGTTTCATCCTATTATATTAGCCGTTTTGAAATATTTCCATACTTACCTTACTCAATTTATTAAAATCTTTTTTCGAACATACAACTCCTGGAATTATTAGTGATAGTTTATTTATATTTTTATTAGTATTAATATTATTTTATTTTTAGCTAGGAATAAGCAAAATTCATAATAATGAAATAAATTTTAATATGTTGACTGGAGTAAAATGAAAATATTTGAAAATTACCAACAGAATAGACAGAACGTGTGAAATATACGTACATATGGAATAAAACTGTGATAGACTTCTGTTATTATTATATAATTTTATTTTAAAAAAGGTTGGCTTAATTTGGTTCCTAAGAATTTTTCTTAGTCTCCATAGTTGATCTATAATAATAAATGAATGCCACTAAAAAAACAAATAATCCAAATAAAGTTCTTTATCAATAGTTAAATATCTATATCAATAGAGTTAAAGCATATATAACTTTAAAGAAAGATCTTAGCGATTGCTAAAAAAAATCAAGCAACGGATTAGTTAAACTTTATTTCATAAAAAAGTTTATAACACTTCATATCCTTTAGTAATTCAATAGATTTTATAGAATAGGTTTGCTTTCTGAATGAATTGGACAGGTTTATTTTAAAAATTGGTGGATGTTATATCAGCATCGAAAGCTCAGGGCAACCTCGACTATCGAACTTCATCCCGGAGACAAAGGTAAATGGCATCCTTTACGAAAAGGAAAAAAATACGATCTTTTCAAAATAAAGTTGTAAGAATTGTAGTGGATGTTCATTGGTTTGTAAGAAATAGTCAATTGCATCGGGAATTACTAATACAGACAATAGAGGATCACATAAAAAAAAAGTTCATGAGGTTCTACTCCCAATTACCGACACTTAAAGGAGCAGTGACCTACAACTAGGGAAACCCAACCACAACCCGAAGACTGAAGTCCAGGCTACTGCAGGACATCCTGTTATAAGTTCTATATTTTCAGTTCTGTTATTTTAACTCTAAAATTTTATTTTATTTTAATTTTTTTCTCTTTATTTTTTCTTTTAAATTACCTTTTTTCCATTAGAAATCTATTCTTTATTTTGCTAAATCCATAAATGTCATTGTTTTTGTTATGAACTTTACTTTTATCTTTTATTAAGTATTATTTATTATTATTTTTATCTTACTTTTTTATTAATAACTTTGTACATAGTTTGAGGTGTCTTTTGTATGAGGCTATACTACCCATAATCAATTGGTAAAAAAAAATAAATGTACCTCTTACATTAACCATGTAAGGCAAATCTGTTATTAAATTAATAAATAAAATTTCAGAGACCTTCATAGTTTTGGAGTAGTACATTTTATTGTACTGTGAAAACCTACAACATAGAGCCAATATATTTATGTCTTATAAATTATATTACGTTTTTTGTTAAAGATGTTAATCATAGTCAGGATCTTAATGTTTATTAGATACAGAAATTTATTCATTCATTTTTTTTCCACTCTATAAAATCTTTATAAAAATCCTATAATTTAATATGCTTGTAAGTACATTTATTTCTATCATTTCTTTTCAATTTAGGTTTTGTAAATTTTTCCATACTCATAATCCATCAGAATTAAAAAATCTAAACCCTGCAGCTGATAAGTAAATCATCTGATCCGTTTTCAACAGAAAACGGGTAACTTTGAATTGAAATAAAAACACTTTTATTGTTTGCAACGATTGTTTTTCGATTATTTTTTTTTTTTTAAAGGCTTCTTCTTTGGCGTTATGTGTTCCCTCACGTTATGTGAGGGATACATTATTGAAATGACCTCTTCGGCATCATTCGATGCCATGAATTGATGTGTCTAATTTTTCATCACTTTTGGTGGTACCACTTCGCTGACCTGTTGAAACCAGATATCTCTCAGATCTAAACTACAAGCCACTAATTCCATATTTCAACAATTTGGAGGAATTAGATGATCCATCACTGTTTCTTGTAAACCACGAAACTTTTGACAAATTGAACTTTAAACCACTTTAACGCGCTATTCAACTACATGTTTCCTCACTTTGACATATAACATTTAAGACCCAAGATAATACTATGTCAGGGAAGAGCTGATTTTTCCTCCTAACACCTATTGTAATTCCACTTAGTCGAACATCAGTAGTGTAATTGGCTGGTCAGATAGTGTTAGCTCCATTAGTTGTAGTGTGCTCTCATGAATTGTAATCTTTCCCAGATTTTTTTTTTTAATTATGGAAAAGATAATTTAATTTCCGAACATCTTCTGATAAGTCAATCGAAGATTTGCGTCATAAAACAGCCATACATGGCTGTCCAAGATTCCTTATCCCTATATAATATTCTATTGCCCTTGGAGTATGTACACCTTGAAAATAAACTCTTCTGGTGTGGAAGAACTATACAATAGAAAAAAGGAAGCCTTTGTAGACTTTAGAACACATGGATAAACATCTCGCATGCAGCGATCTACGAAAAAATAGACGTCAGATAATCGAATTATAATGACGTCTGTGTAATGGAGATGAAGTATACTTCATCATCTACTCCTTATAAGTTTAGTTGAACTTTTTTTTATTATTGAAGAAATTTCTCCTCTCGTTGATATATAAAATAATATCCGAAAATTTAGTTTTTTAAGACTTATAGAAGGAAGAAATGAAGTAGGGACGAGACTGACAGAAGAGTTTTCGAAGAGTGCGTGATATTGGCAGAGTTGGTGAGGCCCGGACCGAGGTCACAGGTTGAACGGCCAGCCGAAATCCGGCCTTGGGCTCCCCTCCTCGACCTACCCCAACCCGATCCGCGTCCAGCCCAGTTTCAAAACTCTCTCCTTTTGCCGAGAGAGTGGGAGAGTGATCGCTGTCGGGGTGTTATAAATGAATAGGCTAGGAGAGGAATGAGAATAGTTATGAATATAGCATGCTATATAGAACTTTGGTACAATTTTAGACAAAAAGATAAAGAACTAAGGTTACGATATCATTTTACCGTGACAAATTCCCGTCATAGTAGTGATATCAAAACAGTGAGACAGTATGGCAGTTCTTGTCGACAAGCTGACTGAAAAGTTTTCCGTACGGCCATCTTTAATCGTGTTCGCTAAAACAAGGCACATGGGTCCGTTCAAACTATTTTCTGAACAACTTTGAGTTATCAACTAAATTAAACAACATAATATTTATAGTCATGGCTTAGTTAATATTTAAAAAATGACAAATTAAAAAAAATGCAAACTTTACTGGAGACACTTTTTTTTTTTTAAGAAATATCCTGAATTACTTCTTCTAAATCCATTGTTTTAAGTGTTAAGTTTCAATCGAAATCAGCGAAAAACTGCTTAATCTTTCCTAAAAATACCGTACATTTTAGTCCATTGTTAATATGTTTTAATATATCTATCACAGAGGATGTAAGCCCTATGGTTCGCTGGGTGCCTTTGTCATAGATGGCACTCATTGTCAGTCACTATGTAACAAACAACAGATGTATCTGTAGTTAAAGAACCAACACGAAATATTCAGGTGATAAAGTATTCATAAGATCGGTGATTGGGTGCAGCATGGGTGCCTGCATGTGCAGTATATGAAAAGTATTGTCAAATAACGCATCAATCGCTATAGTACGACAGAACTGTCACAACAGAAAATATCAGTGTTACTTAATCTTTCTGGCCACACAAGTTAAAGTTACTTTTAAAATGACAGCTTATTATTAGAAGGTTCCGAATAAAGCATTTTGTCTCTCAAATAGAGGTTAATAACTGAGTAATCAAGGGACTTATTTTTCTCATTTGATGTTACCATTATGTTTGATTTATTTTACCACCAACATTTCGATTATCCTTAGGTTATAAAAGAACAAGGAAAACTGAATCTGGCGCCTGAACGAATGGCTTTGTATCGCATTGACACATTCACCATGAATGAGCATACAAATATTAAAGGAAGATAATAAAATATAATAAAGGAAGAAAAAAATATTGCACAATAGATATCTGTCATATTTTCATTTGTTATATTTGAAAATATACCGCTATACCTAACTGTTTTAATAATATTATAGTAATTTAATGAAGGTCACACGGTCATTTTCTTTTTAGGCGCTTCGGAGGATTATAAAGAGTAATTAGCCAGACCAGATTACCCGTCTAACGGTTCCGTGTGAAAAAGTAGTTCCTTATCGATGGGTAGCTATTAACTTGGAGCATGAATGAACTTCAGAGTAGAAAAAACAAATATCAAAATTCCTCTATAATAAATATAACAAAATAATTTGAATAAATTGAGCATGAACGTGATAGGTAGGCACATTGCAGCGAGAGTTCCTGAGTGCTTGGTTCAGAGGATGTGGGTTCGATTTCCTCCAGTGGCAGTCAATATTTATTTCACGCCGGCTCGGAGAAATAATGTTGGCATTCCAACTCCGAGGCTGCATAGGTCTTCATTGTAGGACTTAAGTAAAAAAAAAACTAATTAAATAAGTAAATATAAAAAACAATTGAAAGTGCTTCAATAACATCGATAAATAAGTAAAACAAAAGTTTTTTTTTCAGGAATAAGATATGAAACAGGAGATTAAAATATTTATTACTAGGTAAAACGGATGAATATTTTACCTAAAATAGAGAAACCCTAAACAGGAACGTCATTAAAACATTTCTTTAGGGAATCGGCAAAATTTGATATTACCAAACAATCTTTTCCGGATTTTCCAACAATTTTGTCTGTATTTCCCAACTTAATTAAAATATTTGAATTTTCCCAATTGTATAATGAAATAACTTAATTTTCCCGACTCTTTAGGGTTTGAAATTAATTATTAACTGCTGCAAATGTTTGCGCTTCATGAAACTATTTTCTTTTCTACTCAAATACAACACTATATCGATAAAATCTTAATTATTTAACCCCAAAGATATTGGTATTGCTTTGGATTTTAGTCAACTACTCACTGGATAAAACATTTTACCACAATCTTCACATTTTGAAGTTAGTTCTCAAATCTTATATTTCCCAACCTTTGGACTTTATAAGACAAAATCTTGGGAAAGAAATGTGACACTTCTTTTAACTCTCCCATAGCGAAGTCCGTGAAATTAAAATTACCAACAATCGTTATGTTAATACATTATATATAGGGTGTTTTTTTAAGCCCGATAGAACTTGAAATTGTAAAAAATAACACAAAAAATTAAATTGTAATCAAATTTTTTTTTTTATTCGAAAGATCAATACGTGACATTAACATTTGAAAATGATTTCGGGCATATGGGCACCGCGGCTGTTCTTGACGAAGCGCATTCTGGACGTCCAATTTTGGGCCACTTTTTCGAGCACTGCTGGCCGTATGTCACGAATAACACGAACAATGCTGGCCTCCAAGGCGTCAATTGTTGCTGGTTTATCAGCATAAACCAGTGACTTCACGTAGCCCCACAGGAAATAATCGAGAGGTGTCAAATCGCACGACCATATGCGGCAATTTTGCTTATTAACAAACCCGTTAAGCCAAAAATGCGCCTCATCGCTGAACACAATTTTACAGAATGCGCTTCGTCAAGAACAGCCGCGGTGCCCATATGCCCGAAATCATTTTCAAATGTTAATGTCACGTATTGATCTTTCGAATAAAAAAAAAATTTTGATTACAATTTAATTTTTTGTGTTATTTTTTACAATTTCAAGTTCTATCGGACTTAAAAAAAAACCCTATAGATTATATTGTTTCTCGAGCCAATTAAAACTTGTTTAAATAGTTGGAATACCAGTGATAAAATGTTTTACTTTCTACAACTAAATTAAATTGCATAAGTATCTTAAGATTTTTTTTTTTAAATTCATCTAACAAATTTAACTTCCTCATATGTTGATATATATTGTTTTGCATTTCATTTTATTTTTTAGCTTATAAAAAACTGAATTATCTATAATGAATATATTAAACCTTGATTAAGTTATACATTCCTGATTAATCGTCTCTTCCATTTGGCCGGTACCTTAACCGACTGGAACGTGTAAGCGGGTCTCTGCTCCATTGCAACGATAGCCTGCCTTTTTTTATTTATCGATTGTTTCTCTACTATCGATAGTTTAAGTGATAAATTATCTGCAATTCCATTCGAGCCACATGTTGAGTTACACGAGCTAGGAGTTCAGCGATCCCTCTGTACCGTAGGATCGTGAAGTGACTAACCCAGTGCCCTAATCTCCGACAGCTGCCAAGTCATCTCGAAGCATTAGTCTTAGGTGGGCGTGTTCTCCATCCTTCACCTACTACTGTTCCTGTACTATTCTTGTAGTGATCTCAATGGCAACGGGCTCCTTCAATGGCTTCAGGAAGAAAACATAGCCGAGGAACTCGTCAGTCTGAAGGATGATGACGGATGCCAACATTACACGCTCGCTCAGTCTTATGTTTATGATAATGAATGGGCGTATTTTTACAAACATTACTTATCTGAATGAATTGTTTATTTCTAAAGCAAAATATAAAAAAGAATATAATGATATTTTATAATGAATGAATACACTCAGAAGAAAAGAATAAATAAAAAGAATACTTCAGTTTTATGAGATATCTTGAACTTTTTTTTTTTTTTTTATAATTTATCATTCCTGCAGTATAGAACCACTATTTCCACAAATATTTCATTCTCTTGTATTTTGAAATGGATAATGTAAAGTTCTAGAAACAAAGATGATAGATGAAAACAAATACTAAATGAATGAAATTTACCACTCATTAAAAATTAACACTTTATAAACTTATAAAGAGTGAATGCTATGGATTTTTTTTTATATATGTTTATAAATAATTCATTTTCAACAAATATTAAATATCTATAATTCTGAAAATGACACTTTTTCATTTTTCACTTTATTATAAATTTTTACATAATGCATATATATAAATAAAATGGGTATGTATTTTCAAACATTATTAATTTGATGAATTATTTATTTCTAAAACAAATTTTAAAAAAGAATAAATTCACTCATGAGGAAAAAAAAAACAGAATACTTTAGTTTTATGAAATAGCTTAACCTTATTTTATTATTTCTAATGTAAGGAAGTTCCACAAGAAAACAAAACTCCCACTATTTTGATTTCTTATATGGATAATGTAAAACACTAGCAAAAATAATGACAAATGCAAAAAATGTTTGGATTGGAATAATGTTATAATTAATCTGCCAGATGCATATTTATCCATCTATACAGTTGTGCAAAAAGAAAACAAAAAAAAACATTTTTTTAATTTATTATATCCGACGTATAATTTCACTATTTTTACTAATATTAATTTTTTTTTTAATATATAATGTAAAACTTTAGAAAAAAAGGTGAAAAATTAAAACAAAATTCTAAATTATTCAAATGTATCATTCATTGAACATTAACAATTTATATATAATATAATAGTAGTATAATACCTTTTTAGAAATAGTATTAACTTTTTTTTCTTTTTTGCACCTGACGTTTGTTTGTTTGATTTCACTCTTCCTGACATTCAGTTATCCTACAGGTTACTACCCTATTCAAGATAGAGTGGGAAGGTCGAGATTTGAATCCGTGTGACCGCCACGAAATAAAAGTTGACTCGCCTAGGCCTGAAGCGGGACGGCACTATATTTGACCACAAAAGCTGACTAAAACTATTTATCGACCTATAAACACTATATAAAAAGTAATAAGAACTAGCTCAATATGATCAAAATTAAATAAAATGTTCAAATCAAAATTAACCCCTGTCCAACCGTATAATATGTACTATTTATACTTGTTTTTAATACTTTCCATGCCAAAATCATTTTTTGACAAAAATAATTTGAAGGGACGGAGAAAGGGCTCAATATCTTGTTACTTAATAAATGTAAAAACATGAAATACAGATATATAGAAATATACAATTAATAACATGTACCTTCTCCTATCCTCTAACCTGTCCCACTACACGCCATGAAGGGCCCTGGGATTCGGTACTTTGTAAGGGAGTACTAGACCAAAGGTATGATGGGGATGACTATATCGATAATAGTCATCCCCATAGGAGTTAAAAAATTCAAAAGTACATTTTAAAACATTGAAATGGTACCAAGTACGAAATACAAAACTAATTAGCTTGTATTTAAATATGAAATACTGCCCTGGGCCAAACTAATACTTTTAGTCTTGTCGATTTAACCTAATAGAATTACTCTGACTTATACAATAATAACTTGTACTTTAGTACTTTTAAACCCCTTTAATATTACTAATAGTCATCCTTATTGTAATAACAATAAGTACTACTGCTTTTACAACGTTGTTTCTATACTTGTATTATGATCCAATACTATTAGCTTTCATTATGAAACAGGGCCCTTAGTTAAAAGTTAAAAAATTTAAAAGAACAACTTAATTTTGGTTATTCACGATAACATATAAAGATGACTACTTCTTTTTTTATTCGTTATTTGAAATGGTATTTATCGAAGCCTGGTTTCTTAAAGCATGTAAAAGAGTAATGTGGAAAGAAAAAAGGTATGAACCAATTATTACATTAGATATTGAGCCATGTAATCTTAAAATGGAATTAAAATAATTATCTAAGCACAGAGATATTTAAAGAATAAAAGGAAAAAAATGTTGTGGAAAGATGTTTTTGAACGGACTAGTATAAGGAGGGGCTATGGACCTGTTGCCGGCAGACAGACTGACACATGTGCTTTCATTAATACTCTTCAAGGGCAAGGGGTCGTCTCTCCGGGTCACTGCAGGATATTTGCCAGAAACTGGAGTAGCGAAATCATCACCAGAGAAGCAGCGGGAGGTAGCATCATTAATAGTATCATTAATATCAATTGTTGAGTAATATCATTATATTTAAAAATCTGGTGCTGTGGGCGCATCAGAAATCTTTCACTTACTAGCCTACTTAGTCCTCAAGTATTTGTGTAGATTGTTGGGCTCGTGTTAAATTTAACTTTATTTTTGTGGTTTTTTTGAGAAAAAAAATATCTAGACATATAAGACAAACATAAGACCAGGGTAGGCGAAAAGTATGAACAAATATTATTTTTCTGTGCTACAAAAATTCTTATTTCAGGGTTCCTTGAGGTGCTTATAACAAAATTAAATTTTACATTTTAAACTATACTACAGTTTAACAAACATTATTGGCCGAAGGATAAGCCGTCATGGGCTGTCTCGGCTTTTCTCGTTCGAATGGGATTTATCTATTTTTCCTTCTTTCTCCTTTCGTTATTCATAAAATTCTTTAATATTTTGTATTTGTTGATTTCTTATAATTTCTAACAATGAGAACCAGTTATTTAAAAATATATATACATATTAAAAATACTTTAGAGGAAGATTTTTTAAAAATTAGGTTTTTAAGTACTATTAGAGTGTTTCGATGAGGATAAGACTAGTAATTTCATTTTCTTAAGACTTTCCGGTTTTGATTCACAAACATAAACACACTCAGACCATTTTGCGAGACTCGTTTTTTTTTTTTTTTTTTTGACTAAGTAATCCTCAAAAAGTGTATTTTCGTAGAAAAGTCGAATTCCAAACTTTATCTTGTCTTGCTTTTAAATTAACACTACTTTTTTTATAAGTTAAATAACCATATTCTATCTCATATACTCTAATAGTCCAAGAGCCCGGGGACAAAATCAAGTTATTTCACCCCAACTTTATATTACTTTAATGAAAATTATATATAGTTAGTTACTAGTCAAAACTGATTACTAACAACATCTGTAGCAGTGGTAGTTTCCATGGTATTCACCAAAACTAATTCTCAAAATATTAATTTGTCACTATTTGGAAAAAAAATGTTATTTTTTTAAAAACTATTGAACACACAGAGATCTATTAGAGCTCATATTGAAGAACATTTAATTTACTTTAAATAATGTTTTCTCATCCAATTTACTTTTAGTATTTATTATTTTTTACAGTTGCAAATTATATTAAGTAAATTTTTAAAAATAATGTTTTATGAATATTAGCTAAATATTCCAATATTTATTTTTATTTATAGTGACTTACTTTGTTTAATCTAGTTAAAAACCGAACTATTTTCTAACTGAAAATAACAATTTTTTTTTGTAATTTAAAACTCTAAAATGATTTTTTTGTATCTTCTGGAAACGCCGCCATTTTTATTTCCCCTTACAATGGTTGACAGAGTCACCAATTGTGACTCTAAACTGTACGTAATTTTCATTAAAGTAATAAAAAATTAGGGCTAAATAACTTATTTTATTTCTCCTCTTATGCTCTTGTGGTAAATACGAGAAATGCTGGTCTGCGAATACATCACGGATTCCCACGGAAGGATTTCATTTTGAAATTTAGGTATAAGGGTATCGGGGTTTAAGTAATCAATTGCTGTTATCATTTACTTCAGGAAAAAACTAATTTATTCTCAGTAAAACCAAAAGCCAAGTAGGCCGGTGGGAACATGTCTTGCAAAGAACGAAAGGTATGTTATTAAACCGAATGAACCAACTTGGTCAAACACCGGCAACCCAAAGGTGACAACTCCTTTGTCCAATATTGTTTACCATCGGTACATAGTATTATCCGAATGCGTTGGAGGTTTATTGGCCGTTACCGAGCTGTTTAATTTGGAAGATCGAAGGAATTTGCCACTGTTGAAGATTCATTCACCAAAAGCTACTCACACTTGTCATGGACCAACTGCATAATGGTTTTTAATTATTTTTTTTATATTACCCATCTTCTATAAAAAATCCTGAATCATTTAAAGCAAAATCTTGATGTATTCAGATAACATCTTTCAAAAATGGCGAACTCCACTGATGAATCCTGCTCAAGAACTGCTTAGAACAGATTTCCACGATACATGAAGTAGGTTAAAACTTAATTGTGAGAACATCATATAGATGTGAGTAATTCATTTACTCACATTGCATTTGGAGTTATAAGTACTTACCATTTTCGTAATCAATGAACGATATTCATCCACCACCTTGCTAAATCAAAACTAGCTACGGCATACATTAATAATAAGTTATAAGTTATCATATTATTTGTACATGAGACCTATTCTATTCTTTACTTAAAAATCTCACACTGGTAATGTTCTTGGACTTCCAACAAGCGTTTGATAAGGTTTGGCATCGCGGTTTGTTACAAACTAAAGAAAGTGGACATTCCGAAATACTTATATAATATTCTGGAATCATTCCTTAACTCCCTCATCAGACAAATCCATGCCGGTACTTCACAAGGTTTAGTTTTTTTCTCCCATTCTCTTTAACTTTTATCTTTACATCCTCCAGTCCACACATACCTCCATAGCTATGTTCGCTGACGATACAGCAGTTTTTTCCCCAACACAATGACACTATAATAGCCCAAAATACATTGCAGGCTCACCTTAATGATTCAGAGCAACTTTTCTAAGTGGGAGATTAGTCTCAACATTCAAAAATCTTTACTCTAAGACGCCCGTTAGACTCACCTGAACTGATTCTTAACAGAGAAAATTTTCAATAGAATCCTGCTTGGGGAGCGGTAAGATATCTATATCTGGGAGTTCATCTGGATATTCGCCTAATCTGGAATCACCTCATCAACCTCAAATTAACCCAAACCTTTGCAAGATTAGCGATGTTGTATTCTATCGTTGATAGAAAATCTGGACTAAAACTGGATGCAACTGTTCTCATTTATAAAACAATACTTAGGCCATTACTAATTTATCGTTGTGAAGCAACGATTGCTGTAAGCAGCAATGTACGAAAAGAAAAATATTGCAGGCATTCCAAAACAAAGTTCTGAGAATCGCATTGGATTTCCCCTGATTTGTACAAAATAGCTAATTGCATCATGAACTGCAAGTAGAATCGATAGATGATTACATCAAAAAACCATTTACGAAATTCTTCTCCGATCTACCATCTGTTAAAAGCTTCGAGGCATACAAGTTAGACTATCCAACCACACCGTGGTGACTGAAACCCAGGCTGATCCAAAACATTCTATTATAAACGCTTTATTGTTTTATTTTTATTATTATAATTATTGTTCTTTTCTTTATCTCTAATTATTTTTCAGTACAAGTCAATATTTTTTTTCTATAAACATTTTTTGTTTGCTATTTTTCTCTGGATTATTATTATTAATTGATCCTTAACATTTCTAATTATAATGGTTCATGTTTATAGATAGCACTGCAAATAGTTAGGGGCCCCTCTTGCACGATATTATACCCTCCCCCTCTATCAACTATTAAAAAATAACTTACAAACTGTTAAAACAACCACGTAAGCCC
This sequence comes from Halyomorpha halys, assembly GCF_000696795.3. Lineage (NCBI taxonomy): Eukaryota > Metazoa > Arthropoda > Insecta > Hemiptera > Pentatomidae > Halyomorpha > Halyomorpha halys. The sequence goes on along the minus strand of NW_027115275.1, from coordinate 319,265 downwards.
AACCAGGGACGATCTAGTAATAAAGACATGTAAAAAAATATATATTATTTACTCGGAACATATGCATAACAAACTATATAATATTGCATGTTTTGCAAAATGCTTGAGGCTAGTTGGCACGTACCCAAGGTGAATTCCAGTAAATATCATACTCTAAAAATGTCAAGTATCTACACTTTTATTTACAAATCAACAGCTTATTTTTTCCAATAAAGTGAAATTAGCATGAACATATAGCATTAATATATATTATCAATAACTTAAAATTATATTTTCATTATAAGACTCATCCTTAACATAAAAGGATCAAACATGCTGTATTATGAATTAATAACACTACAATAATTTACCCCTGGGTGCACTCTCGTATCAGATATGTTAACTTCTTTTCTTAAATTCTTCTTCGCTTAAATACAAGCGATACCATGCTCATTCGTCATTTACGAAGTTAATTGGTTGAATTTCTTCAAGTTTCAATGCTATCAACTTCCCAAGGACTTGCCGGGATTGAAATCTAAATTGACTTTATCTATCCATCCATAATAAAAACTGTTGCCGATTGAAACCCTTTAACTTCGTCATATTTTCACTTCATGAAAAGAAAAGAAAAGAAAAAATGAAACTCCTCAATTATTTTTATTTGCGTGTAAATCATTCCATAAAAGTCATAATGGTATAAACATTTAATTTTCTCTTCCCGTTTCATTCAAGGCATAAGTTATTTGTCACAATTCGAAATGTCAACAATTACAATTATGTATATATAAGAAGATGGTCAGGGTTGCAGTCAAAAGAGAAACAAAAATAGTTCACAACTATTTATTTTCTGACGTTTCGCCCCACTTTGCAGGGCTTCATCAGGGCTGTTCAAAGCGAACGGTTGAACAGCTACAATATTATGATAAATTACAATTATGATTTCCGTTTACTCTAGGTAAGGTAAGTGAATAATATACTTCCATAGTTCTTATTTTTATGAATACATTTTCTGTATTTGTGTGATAATATCAATTTTAAAAGATACCTAACATGCAAATATATAGGGTGTTTTTTTAAGCCCGATAGAACTTGAAATTGTAAAAAATAACACAAAAAATTAAATTGTAATCAAAATTTTTTTTTTATTCGAAAGATCAATACGTGACATTAACATTTGAAAATGATTTCGGGCATATGGGCACCGCGGCTGTTCTTGACGAAGCGCATTCTGGACGTCCAATTTTGGGCCACTTTTTCGAGCACTGCTGGCCGTATGTCACGAATAACACGAACAATGCTGGCCTCCTAGGCGTCAATTGTTGCTGGTTTATCAGCATAAACCAGTGACTTCACGTAGCCCCACAGGAAATAATCGAGAGGTGTCAAATCGCACGACCATATGCGGCAATTTTGCTTATTAACAAACCCGTTAAGCCAAAAATGCGCCTCATCGCTGAACACAATTTTACAGAATGCGCTTCGTCAAGAACAGCCGCGGTGCCCATATGCCCGAAATCATTTTCAAATGTTAATGTCACGTATTGATCTTTCGAATAAAAAAAAAATTTTGATTACAATTTAATTTTTTGTGTTATTTTTTACAATTTCAAGTTCTATCGGGCTTAAAAAAACACCCATATGTGCTTCGTCTTCTTTTGAATAAAAACTAAATTTATGAAAATTGACTCATCTCTGTATAGAAGTGAGAAAATTCTAGCTTAAACTGGACTTACCTTTAAGTCTATAAACTTTGTAGAACATTTAATCAAATATGAAAATAATTTTCTACCATGAAACCGAACATATTGTATTGTTTTTAAAATAAATTATTGAATGTAAAAGTAACTTGTTCTGTTAAATTACAATTTTACTAAATTAATTATTACTTTAGACAAATTCTTTAATTTTACCACAAAAAATATTTTCTCGTTTTTCTGACCAGTAACATTTTAGCATTATATGGCCATTTATTTTCTTATAATAGCTTTTAAAATTTTTTTCCGACTAAACGTAATTAAAATTGAAAGAGTTATGCAGATTTTCCTTTATTTCGTTTATTCATAATAAAAACATGTAATAGTAATAAAAATCAAAACTTTTCAGAATTAAAATTTCCTTCAAAATACAATAATTATTTCAATACCGATTTACAGAAAAAAGCTCAAAGATTTAAAATTCAAACTGATAATTTTAGTTATTATTATTGTATAATATTAGTTATTATGATTATTTAGGTTATTAAAACTCACCTCTGAATACTAGCTCTATCTAGCGTCGATAAAATGCTCTAACCAACTGATTTAAATATCAACCACTAGATTGCGGTAGTAATCACAAGGATACTTTTATAAAATACTTTTCAAAGGTGTATATTTATTTCTAGTGGAGATGACTTTTAAGTCACATAGTAATTCTTATAATATATCACATAGTAATTTTTATAATAGAAATTTTATTTCAAAAAAATATTTTAATCTGTATCTTTTTTCAATAAACTTTTGTTGAAAATCTATTTCCAATTTCATTAAATTTCTGTTACTTATTGCTACTAATAATATTTTCTATTATTAATATACTATTATTATGTTATATAATATTATTATTTACAACTATTTTCTTTTTTAAATAAAGTTATGATCTCATTTAATAATTATATTTGTTTTATTTATTATTATTTTTAAACACAGAACTTGAAAGTACTTTGAAAACATTGAAAGCGTGAATAGAAACATTTCATCAGCGGCATTAACTAGTGTTTAGAAAATAATAAAAACAATTAAAATTACATGTTTAGGGCGAAATAAATTAAACAATAAATGACAGACCTATATAGAATATTATTTTAAAACAATTGGGTCACATTTTATCTATTATACAGATCTGCCCGTTTTGGCATTTTCATAAAGGCATTTGAAAGGCAATTAAATTTTCTTGGAGTAATGTGAGTCTGATTCTCACTTGGGTAAAATCATATTTATTTCATGATCGTGCTGAAAAATCAATCTTTAGGGAAGTGATTACTACTTTAAAGAACTCAGTTGTATATCAAATACCCATTTTTATAAATTAATATAAATGTGTGGAAGAATTTTGAGGAAGAAAGATTATTATAAACTGTGACAAAATAACTGAAAATGATATATATAACCTTTGTAATAAGAGGTTAACTCGATTTACAACAAAAATAAGCCCAGTGCTATGTTATAAAACTAAGCGTCTCTTAATTCTAAAACAAAAATAATTTTACATTAAATGAATATTACAAGCGTATTTATTCAACTAATACCATTTTCAACTCTCTTATTATTTAGCAATCATTGGAAATAAATTTAAGTTCAAAAAACTTGAATAATACCTAATCCAATTAAAGAGATGAGAAATTTTAAAATTTTATTGCTTAGAAAATGGAAAGTTTATTTATAGATTACACTATGTAACAAAACTAAGATAAATTAAAGTTGGACCAGTCAACACAAAAACTTACTTAGATTGCTTTAACTTGAATCTTTTTAGAAACAAAAATACTAACTCTATTAAAAGTAATAATTAATAGGAAAAATAAATTATCAATAAAATGAGGCACTCGGTTGTCAAATATGAAAACTAAAATTTAAAAAAAAAAGGTTTTGTGATGAAAAGATTTTTTAATATAAGTTCCTTAAATTGTTGAAGGATATATAATAGGAAATTTGTTTTGTTTTTTCAATAATAATGTTGAAGAGGTAAGTGGAAGCGGAAGTTGTAAGTTACTTCTGGTTGTACGTTAAACATTGTAACTAACAAACGATTTTTTTTTAGTAGTTATGCTAGTATAGCATTGACATGTTTATAAATAAAACAGCATCAATTCAATAATAACATGATTTAAAAATCTAATCTTTGAAGAAAATGGATTTTAAAAGGTTTTTGTTCTCTGTTAAAACTCATTTTTGCCTTAAAAACGTAAATGAAGGATTATGTAAGTATGAATCAATATAAAACAGCTTAATTGGATAGTAAGTAAAAATGAGTTTTAGTATAAAATAAAAATATTTGAAACCCAATGAACCTAAAGTTAGATTTCTGGGTCATGTTGGTATTACATTGTGGTGGCAATATTATGAATGTGATTGAAAATATTAAAATTTAAATACAACTCTAAAAAAAAAAAAAAATAACAAAACAAACAAAACTGTGCTCCTAGTAGTAAGCAATTTAATTTATTCATTTCTTTTAATTAATCAGCCATGTTATAAAATTAAATGATAAAAATGTGAAATGTTTATTATTAATAGAATGAGATTAAATACATATCTTATACTTATGTTTTAATTAAACATTTGAATCTTAGGTGCAATTATATAGACAGCAATGTAAACAAGACTCCCATGAAACCCTAACCCTACCTTAAGAGGAACAGTAAATCAATGTAACCCCCATTACTGTTGATATATCAGGAGTAGGCTCAGGTAGATGAGTTATTGTTATTATCTAATAAATTGACTATGCGCCATCATGATTCAGGTCGTATATTGCAACTGCCAATAGGACCCAACATTTTCCTAACACCTTAGGAGAAAAAAATGTATTTTAAAAAAGGAAAATATCATTTCTCTACATAAAATGATACTATTTCAGTTCCAAGTTTACTTAAGTATTAAAAGTATTGTTATAAGTATTTCCATTTATACAAATACTGTAAATTTTTAAACTGTTTTAATTTATTATCTTAAACCAATTTTATTTTATCATAAAGTGGATCCATTCACTACTTATAGTTCCCTTATTGTAATAAGTAGAGACTGGATTTTTATACAGAAAAAAAACACCAAAATATGCAGCTACAAAGGCTGAAATAGGCAAGAATATGCAGCCAAATCTATACAAATAATAATAATTTTAAATCAAAATTATTGTTTGGTAAAACATTAAAATATAAAACAAAAAGACTCATTATTTGAAGGAGTACTATGTGAGCAATAAAATAACAAATTAAGCCATAGACACCAAGTTTCAAATACATTATATATTACATTTATTACATAAAGTTTTTTTTTTTTATGAAAGTAAGATAGATTAAAAGAAAACAGTTTACCAAAAACATTTAATGTTTAGAATTTTGATGTTAGTTTATCCATTGTTTTTTTTCAATGCCTATTTTAGAATGGTAAACCTCCCTCATAGTTAATTTACTTACGATTTTATCAAAAATAAATAATCATTATTTTATAAACTGACATATTTTTTAGCACCTGTAGTAGACATCAGAACTTAGAAATTAAAACTTCTATAAGCTAAAGATAATACTTCCAAAATCTATTAAGAAGTATCTGAAGAATGATATAAAAAAAAAAGTATACAACCTTTCTTGAAAAATGGTCATAAAACATTAAAAAGCTTACCTCTAATTTCATAGACTGAATACCAGTTCCAGGTAGAAAATGTTCTGCTAATGGTTGATATAACCATGATTTACAAGATCTTTCTAAATGAAACTCAGCACAAGTGAATCTTTAAAATAACAGCAAATACAAACTACTTCAGTTGTGCCAACCCCATAATTTTTATAATTGAAATCTCCAGTTGCTACTCTTTGCACATCTACCCTACCTTTAATAAATTTAAAAATCCATAATATTGTAATTTAATTTTGTGGTGATGTGTGGATAGTAACTTGTTTTAATATTGTTAAGTATAAATGAATATGTCACTGTTGCACTTTAGTGTTACAAAAGCTATAACATGAAGAAATAAAAAAAAAAAAAAGAAATAAGACTGTCTGAGGTAATAAACCTGATTTGATCATAAAAATTAAAACATTCTACTAACAATAAAATGAAAATCTTAAACTCAAAGATTAGACATTATTCTATTGTTTTTATTTTTAAATGTTAAAATGTTTTACCTATTTAGGTAGAAATAATAAACAATTGAATAAATAAATAAAATTTTATTATTGTTGAATAATTTATCTTCACAAATATGAATTTTTGTATATTATATTCTATAAAAGAGTGGCTATAGTCACTTTTATTATGGACGAAAAACACTGCAAACTTTTTGACGTGTTCATACAAAGTAGTCCTTTCAAAGCACAATTGAATAAAATGTGTGAGTTTCTGATTCATATCTATTCAATTAATTTGTCTTGTTATTTTAGAATACCTTCAGTTGTTGATTTCAGTATTTGAATTTCAATGAGTTTGATTCCCCCTGTTGTTTCCTCAATTTATTTTCCCAATCTTCCCTGTAAATCTACTTTTAAAACACTGGTATCATACAATAAATTATTAATGCGTATTTGTAAAAATCCTTAATTTCTTAGATGCATGATCTATATGATTATATTGATAATTGATCTCCCAGATGACATTTGGTGTTAAACAAAATAAGGAATTACATAGGAAGGCAATCTCTAATAATAAGTAATTATTTGATCTGTATTTTAATTTATTTGTAAACTGTGTTGCATTTTTTATTTACTTATTTATTTTTTTGTTCTCTCAATTAATCTCTTACCCAAACTTTATAGTACAGTTCATAATAGAATAACTAGCAAATAAAAATGAATTTTATAAGTGTATCCCCCGAAGCAATGTAATAATTATGGTACATATTAATATTTATGAAATATATATATGTATATCTTTATGTAGATAGTATTTATAAAAAATAGTGTTTATGACAAAAGCAACTTATTCGTTCAACTTATAGAGTTGAAAAAGTAGTGAATAAAGCAGCATTATGAGAAATTAATCTGAGCTGCCAACCTGATTAATGAAAGTATATATAGTTAATTGGGAACATTTTCCAAAATTACATTGAAACACTAACTAAAAATGTCGAGGCTGCTCCAGGACCATGTATGTTTTGTTCGTGTTTGCCAAAGTAATTGAGTTTTATTTTAGATAAAAATAATGTAAATCAAAAGCTTTCTAGGCAAAACTGTTTTTCTTCTGTGAATAAACCTAAAATCTCTGAAAAGTAAATTAAAACTACTTCAAATCATGAACCACAATTATTCTTCTCAAGGATCACAGGGCTCATTGTAGGAGGGTCCTTAAGCAGTTGTATACTTGGCCTATTCGATAATCCAGCACTGATAAGAATACAGCCAGTTTACTTTATAAATTACAGGTCAAGTATTATTTGAATGCCAAGGAGAGGGAGGGAATGTTATGATTCATGATTTATGAATGCCACATTCATAAATCAAACACAATGAGAGTGACCTAAATCCAGACAGGTTTATTTAAATAAGGAGGCCATTGTAGCTGAGGTAGTTCAGGCCTAATACTTGAACCTCATGTCTGCAGCGGCACAGGTTAGATTCTGCCCTGGGCAGGTTGACTTTTATGTTATGGTGGTCCTGCGAAATGAAAACTTGACCCTTCCATTCTAGTTAGAAACAGGTTTAGTTACTTCTAAGATAACCCTTCTCCTTAATGACAGAAATGACCAGGTTGGGGTAAAAATAATAGGTATAATTAAACTAGATAATCAAATCTCAATATTTTTCGAAATACACTTATCGTGTTTGAGCTTGAAATTATTTAATTCATAAGAAACACTTAACTTCTTGTTGTTATAATAAAAAAAAACTTGAGAAAGTCCTAAAATAATCCTTAAATTGCCTGTAATACATGTGATAAAGTTGGAACAAAAAGGTATAGTATCAATGGTATAGGTACAGGGAATAAGAAATTCTACAATACCTGAATATTTAGCACAATATTCTTTATCTTTTTGTGATATTCACCTTATCTTTATCCAAACCAAATTCTAATTATCATGTAAGGTCTTCAGGAAAAAGGTAATTGAAATGGTTATAACAAAACCAGTCGAACATGTAACAGGTGATAATAGACTACAGGAAAAAAGAATGTCCCAAATAAAAATTGATGGAAGAAGGTCAAAAGGAAAGCCAAGACATACTTGGGATAGTGCAGTCAAGAAGGCATAGGAGAGAGGAATAGACTGGAATAGACACAGCCAGCTGGTACATGATCGAGCTTCCATTTATATGCAAGCTCCTCACACTGTTCTGCAATAGAGAAGACAGGATTAGGAAGAAGAAGAAGAAGATTTTTAGACTATTTCATTAAATTTCAATGAAATAAGGTGATATTTATATTTTATTCCATGTTGATCATTTTATCATTGAAAATAAGAGACTTTTGCACTGTACAGAAGGTTATTGGAACAAGGTGGAGGTACATTTTATTTGTTCTATAACCCCTAAAATAGGGTTTTGAGGGTTTCGGATATGTCTGAGATATTTGTATATATACATGGTTTTTTTCCCTACTTCCCTACTACATTTTAGCACCTCCAACAGCTTCTTTTGGAAAAAATTAGCTAAAATTTACTATGTTGAGTTGTACTCAAGGCAGAATAATACCATAAAAGCAAAGGTGAATTTCAGTCAGACTTTCTTTTGTACAATTGTTTTCACATTTTGTAAAAAGTTTTGCATGCCTCTAGAGCCTTTCCAAAGTGAGTTAGAGGGTTGAAAATTTGTATATGAATTGAGTTAAAGTTAGAAAAATGCCTCAACTTTTTTTCTCCAAGCCCACAAATGATTTTGCAGTTTTTGAGGGGTTACGCACCACTTAAGCCCCTTTAAATTGAGTTATAGAATTAAAAATTTCTATATGAATTGAGTTGGTGGTCTCAACTTACTTCACCCTTCCCACCACTTTCTTTTATTGTGGTGTTTAAACATTAATGAAACAATAAAAACACTATATAATTTTTCCAAACAAATATGAACAGGAAACATAATCTCGGTGATGAAGTTCTGCTGCTCACCTGTTCCTCTTAGTACATATGTACGAGGCTTTTATATATATTTTTTTTGTACCCCTAAATAAGGCTTACAAAGTGGGTTATAAAGTTAGCATACATTAAATGCCTCATCATGACAGTTTGTGTCACTTTGACCTCCTCTCTATCATGTTATTTATCTGTTAATTGATAAATTGAGGTAATAATCAACACAATTGTACAAATACCCAGCTAATAGCAGTACATAATTTGTGTATGGACTCATCAGTTGCTTATCAACAAAATACTATTTCCCATTCAGTGGGAGGGATAGCCCTAATACTGCCTTCTTTCCTTTTAGTTCCTAGTGAGTACATCAATCACGACAAAATTATTAAGCTCAGATACATTCATTCTCTGAATTTTTCCAAAAGGTCGTTATTTGACTCCCTCAGGTCCTGAATTATGAGATGATGATGCACAACCATTATGAAAATTCTACGATGAGGAAGAGAAATGAGTGAATGAAGATGGAGTTGTTCATGCACTTTGCTCTGGGGAAACTAAGGTTTTCAATCTTTCTTCAGAAACAATACATTGTATTCTTTCTTGGAGAACAATAAAACTTCTTGTTGGTAGTTTTCTGAGCTGAGATGCAATGTGCATTGCAAAATAGTAATATTCATCTTCAACAATATCACTTGACGGCATCACAACAATTTCATGAAGTTTGTTTACACATTGATTCAGGGTTTCCAAGGTATCTGGTTCTTTTTTAATTTTTTTCATTGGAGGTTGAGGAGAATTACTCATTTCTATAAGTGGCTCACATTTGATTTTTATCGAAGAACCTGACTCATTCATTTGATGGATATTTTCATAAGTTTCAGTAGGTGGATGAGGAATCTCATCAATATATTCAGAATTTTGTATATCATTATAGACACCTTCATCTTTAATTGCAGGTTTTGCCATCATTATATCATCCTGTGAACAAATAAGTACAGAAGTATAAAACCATCATAATACATATACTACATAGAGGCCAATGTACAATAAATATGTGACAAAGCAATGCTCTGACAATTAGTAATATCATGTTACTACAGCAATATTATAATTAGTAATAAGTTTAAGTAATATTTACTTATTGACAGCAAAGTTTAGAAACTAGATCGAACTTGTAATTGGAATAGTGTTGTTAATAGGAAGTGAACTGCCTTAAATCTCAAACCAAATTCTTATTTTTATTGATGATTTTCAAATTTATATTTTGTTATCTTATATTCTTATATTATTAGCTTATAAGACACCTAAAACAATGAATGTTAATTTGGAGGGTTCATATCTGGTTAAATATTGTATCCTTAATGCACAACTAATACCTCAAACATTAAACTTTTACTTAATAAAAAAGAAAATGGATTTCAGAGATTTTAATTTTATATTAAAATTAATTTTTACTTGCTGTCCAATTAAACTACTAATATTGGAAGTTTAATAGCTGACTGTTTTTGCATTGAAAATTCAGGTAGCAGTCAGAAAGGTATTAAAAAATAGCAAAAAATAAACCAATGTTTATAGAAACGAATGTTTGACCAACTTTGCAAGTTTTCATTATGGAAAAATAATCAAGATACAAAACATTGTAGGGAAGGGCTATAAGGTAACATAGAGGAAGTTATGTAAAAACATATAAAAATGAACAGAAATAATTAAAAGAATATACGATTAAATTTAATGGAATAAATTACTAATAAAAATGTACTACTGGAGTAATGTTTTACTGAGTTAGTAATTTATTAATTTTTTAAAATTATTCATTGGGAATGGAGAGACACAGGAAAGTGCTGTACATACTACTAACACCTGTTAGTTAGTATGTAAATTAAGGGCCCTAGTTTGAATGATAATTATTAATTTTGTCATTGTAGCCCTGAGTCAACCCTGCTGTCTCGGGTGCCCTTGATTGGGAAGATCTTGAGTATATCACCTCCTTGCACAACCTGTGCTGAAAAAACAGTACCTCCTTAAAAAGTGCTGAATCCCTGACCCTTTATTGATGACAGTGCTACCGTAGTGTCGGGAAAAAAATTCCAATCGGTGTAAGGTGTGATATAGTAAATGGGAGATGGACAGACTTTTATATCTGTTTCGATTTTTGGATGCTCCATAACTTGAAATATAAAAACTCTTTTGAGATGAAGTAAAATGTTTTTTTTCAGATTATAAAAGCTTATTATCCAAAATAATAAACCAAAAAATAGGTTAGTATTAGAACAGCCAAGCTAAAAAAAAAAGTCATAAGAAACTGAAATTGCATGTTTAAGGTGGATATATGTCAGGAATGCGACATTTTACATCTGATATCCCAACTCATCCTAACACAATCCTCACCACGTATGCAGATGACACATGTCTATTGTCACTGGATAATGACCCTTCCATTGTATCGCAAACCCTCCAATACTACATCATCACCCTTGAAGAATGGTGCCAAAACAGAAACATTAAAATAAATTCCAATAAATCTCACTAAATCACATTTACCCTTCATTGTAAGCCCATGATCTCCAGCCCCAGATTATCCTTTAATAATATCTCACTTATTCCTGTCTAACAGATCCATCACTTAGGACGACATCTAGATAAGTGTCTGACATGGAATCCTCATACAAGACTGAAAAGACAGGAAACTGCGCGTTGATTCCGACTATTACAGCATTTACTAGACAAACGGTCTAAATTCCAATCTATTACAAATGACTGATCTACATGACTATAATAAAGCCTATCTCGGCATAGGAAGTTAAGCTTTGGGGCTCCACTAAACCATCGAATTCCTCCCGTATCCAAACCTTACAGTTCAAAATCCTTAATGCTCCTTACTTCCTCAGAAATTGATCAATCAGGAGCTCAATGTTCCATAGAAGACAGAACCAGATACCAATCCTTCCATGATAAACTTCTCAACCACCCAACCCCACTTGTTTCTAACCTGTCTTCTTCATTACCTAATAATCCTCCAAGGTGTCTGAAAAGAAGATGGCTTCGAGATCTCCTCCTCTAGAAACTTTATTAAATCTATCAATAGGTACATTCCCCACATGTTTGTATCATGTCATTTTATCACTAACGGCAAAGTTACTTGTAGTATATATTTTTATACAGTTACAAATAACAATAAATAAATTATTTTAAAAACTTTTTATTTTAAACAGTCTTAATTTTTTTTCTCTGAATAAATTTATAAAATTATTATACAAAAAAAAAAAAAAGTACTTTCGTGTCAGCTTTTATCATGATAAATAAAACAACGCACAACCTTCCATTTCGTGGCAATTAACTCATTTAAGAGCAATTTAATTAATTAAGGTAGCTTCCTTATGAACAAAATTCAGTCAGCCTTTCAACTTGGCTCCGTTTTTCTATAACACGAAGAGCAAAGAAAAATAAAATACTTTTAATTTAACGACATTTTAGCCCGAGTTTTGATTGCTATAGTAATCTGTTATACCAGGATCTATATCTGTAATATAAATATAAATATATATGAAACCAGTATATATAAAAATCAACGATTCCTAAGATAAAGACAGGATTATTTCGAGAAAAAATGAATTAATTTTTGTATATATTCTATATATGGATTATATCGTGAGAGAAAGGATTACGATCGTGCGAAATATCGAATTCTAGTTTTCTAAGGAAATACACGTTTTAAGGTCCATTAAGTCCAAAATGGGTGTGTGTTTTCTTAAACAATCTAGTTCAAAAATGAAATAAACATAAATTATTCATTTAAGATGGTTCAATGCCAGAAATGTGATAAATGTTTCGATAAAATTGACCGTTGGAAGTACCACTTTATATAATCGATTGCTAACATTTTGTTTTATCAATGTACTAAAAAAGTCCTAAATATCGGTTAGATCTCATCCTCATTGAAAGTCAGACAGGGCTTAAATGACAAATATTTAAAAAATCTTCCAATAAAGTACCTTTAAGTTTGTTTATTTGAAATAACTAACCATTTCAAATTTTTAATATTAGAGAAAAACGGATAAACATAAGCTATGAAAATATTGGATAGCTAACTTAAGGAGGGATGAATATGCATTAGTAAAAGATTTGTTCTAATACAAGTATGACTGAGTGGGCTCATACCCCGCGTTCAATTTGGCAACAGTTGTCATGTCGACGTAGTTATTAATTTATTACTTTAATATTTCACTTAACCTATTTTAACTTTTGACAGGATGACTCACTCCATAAAATCATTCTTAGTATTTTCAATATTAATTTATTAACAATTTAGCATTGAATAAATGGCTTAGAGTACAATGTAAATTTTAGTTAATTGTTACATTATTATATTATACTTTTGCAAAAACAAAAATGGATTATAGGAGGATAGTCAATAATTCTTCAAACAATTCTTTTACATTTACCATATTTGTTACTACTTCTATTAAGTACTGTTTCACTATCCATTACTCTAGTACATTTGCGATTCTATGGCTCAATACTTTACTTGTTACTAATTAGTTCTCAATGATGATTTTATGATATTAAATAACTTACCATGATGTTGGATTGACGAATACTTGTGACACTATTTAAAAAAGAATCGGCTTCATTGTACCAAAGTAGTTTTGGTTTGTAAACAAATTCAGAACCACCCGTCATGGATTTCTTCACTTTGTTCAATTCATTCCTATATACATCCTTGATGTTCTTAATTTTTTTTCTCAGATGTATCTCAGATGGAATGTCAAATCCAAGCTCAGTCAGTTCTACAAGCAACTTTCTCAAACTAATTTGCCTCAAGCATTTCTTGTTGAAATTATCATTATTTATGTTCCATAGTTCTTCATATTTACGAAAAGTACTTAAAAATAGCATCAATTCATGTCCTGTCCATTTTAACAATCTCGCTTCGCTATTTGACATAACGAAAAAGAAAAAAAAAAAAAAAGCAATCCACAATTCGAAGAGAAAAACAACAATTGTCGCTCAGCTGACTGCGAGAGCGAGTAGCGACTGGAGATAACAAGCAAAGCGAAAGCAGCGCTGTGTTGCGGCGACTAGGTCACGTGACCAAACTAGCATTTACCGCGCTATCGAATCGATCCAATCGCCACAACTTAGAGTTGGACAAAAATTATGGTAACTAAAACTAGGGCCAATTTACTTACTTACTTAGGTTACCGTTGGTGCAATTAACAAAATGTATTCATGGCAACTTCAGTTATTAATTTTTACAAAATTAATAACATCACTCTGATTTCTGTTATTATTAACGAGCGTTGCTATTATACAGAGTGGTTTAGCATTAAGTGTCCTAACTTAAGTTTAAGCATCTTTAAACAAGAAAATAATTCCCAAACAGTATTTGAATTAACTATTTGCTTAGGATATATTCACGTCTACAGATTTTCATTGTTGTGAATTATTTTCGTTATTATAAATAAATTAGCATGTGTTTCAACAACTCGGTTAGCGACATGTTAACATTAACATTCATACTGAATGTTGTTCTAAAGTGGTTACTTTCAGCTTTAAGACAGGCTCATCATCTTTCTTCCGCAGCAACAGTGGCCAAACGGCGTCTCTTGAAGATCCTTCTCCTTAAAGATTTATGATGATTGGACTGGGCTTGCATGGACATTTTATTTATTATCACTCCGTAAAAAAATAAATAATTCAGAGACAATAATACATAACTGCTGCTGTGAAAGAAATGTGCCGCACCTGTCTTCCTAGTAATCAGTTTGAACAATATTTAATATAAATGTAATTGTTTACATTTCATTAATAAAGTAGTTATAACTCATATTTATTTATTGATTATTACCTAAATATAGACATGAATACTCTGTAAATTCCAGGTACCTATTCTGAGTCTTTTTCCTTGATTGCTTTTCCTTCTCTTCCTCCTCCTCTCCTTCCTCCCTGAAACCTCTTCAAGACTTGGTGCTGGTTGGGACCCCCCCGAATCCGAATGGGCCCCTCTGGGGAATACATTTGTATTTTTAACCTTCACCATTCTTTTCCAGCAGGTTCTGGACTATACCTTTTTTATAGAGGTGAGGTCGCCTATCCCCCACGCTCAACCTTCCTCCTTTATCCAGGCGTGGGACTGGTGTTTCTATGCCCTCCAAAAAGCTCTCCGATACAAAAGTCTTTCCAGGAAAGGCAAGCTTTTGTTGTACAAAACTATAATTAGACCAGTGGTAATGTACGGTTGTGAGGCGTGGACTCTAACCAAGGAAAATAGCAGAGCTCTACTGGTTTGGGAGAGAAGAGTCCTAAGAAAGATCTTTGGAGCCGTTAAAGAGGAGCGCAGGTGGAGAATCAGAAGCAATGACGAAATAAAGGAATTGTATGGAAAGCCTGATATCCTCTGTGCTATTAAGAAGAGCAGGCTAAAATGGTTGGGACATGTGGAAAGGATGGAGCTCTGCAGGCTACCTAAAAGGATGCTAAATGGTG
This sequence comes from Halyomorpha halys, assembly GCF_000696795.3. NCBI lineage: Eukaryota > Metazoa > Arthropoda > Insecta > Hemiptera > Pentatomidae > Halyomorpha > Halyomorpha halys. The sequence goes on along the minus strand of NW_027115275.1, from coordinate 304,046 downwards.
CACCAGGAGGAAAAAGGAAAAGGGGCAGACCCAGGCGTCGGTGGCTGGATGATTTGGAGGACGATTTGAGAGGAATGGGAGTTGAAAATTTGAGGAGTCTCGCTGGAGACCGAGAGGCATGGGAAAGAGTGGTGGCAGAGGCCCAGGTCCTACAAGGACTGTAGCGCCCAACAATGAGTGAGTGAGTAGACATGAATGTCTCCTAAACAGAGCGGACATGCCTTCATAGGATATTTTTTTTCTTATTTTGAGATCATTAATTGATAGTTCAGTTAGGACACTGAACCCTGAAACACCCTGTAGAAACACTTGTATAATTTGCAAAACCTGGGACGATGAGGGGGAGAGTAGGGGTTTTCATACTTATCAATCAAGGAAATTTAAGAACTTACTTCAAACAACAAAATATGTGGTAAAACGTAATTTCAAAGAGGTTATTATACTTAAAATTGAATTTAAACGCTATATAGAAATGTTAGGGAAATGAGTTGATTCCAGACCACTTGAAAGTTTGGAAAATCCCGGAGAAATCGTTAGGCAATTTTAGATTTTACTCCTGTAAAATCTATTAAACTCCAATAAAAGTGTATTTTTCTTCATTATATCTAATGATATCTTATAACTTCGAATAAAGTAGGCTTCAAATTTATTTTTTAGGTAAATCAATTCAGATTCGTTTTTAGCGTCCCTTAAATACCTCAAATATAGATTTTTATTTAAATTAAATTAAATTAAATTAATCATAAATTTTTGGAGTGCATTTTTTTTTTTTTTTTTCATAAGTCCTTAAAATGTCATCCAAACCAACAAAAAATATTGGCAAGATGAATTTCTACCAATATCAAAATTTTTATCAAATTATATCAAGATTTTATGCCTTTATTAGGAAGAAAAACTCTTCATTTATTTTCATTTTAAATTTTTTATTTAGGATAAGTTTATGCCCTTTTGTGTAGTTTAAAGGGCTCTCAATTATTATGTAGATTCTTGTAGATTGATGGAGTCATATTAAATTTATTATTATATTATCTTGGAAGTATTGCGAAAATTTGAATTTTTTATCTTTTATTATTTGATTATTTTGTTTTTTAGTTGTAGATAACAAATGTAAACTTTATTCTCCTCTCCCCCTCCAAAAAAAATATTGATGTCACTTTGCAAGGTCAGTCATTCTAAATTATTTCAATATTGCAATCATATTACGTCACAGTATAGTTATTATTAACCAATCGATTTTTATTCTCGTATAGAATAAGAAAAAATATTGCAATGTAGAAAAATAATTATATTAAATGAGTTAAATGAGTTGAAAAGTTTAACGGTTTCGGGTGGGAAGCGATAACGGTTTCGGCGGCTGTAATGGTTACAGTCTAGACCTCCTGGGCCCTGTTTCATAATGAAAGCAAATAGTATTAGTTCAAAATACAAGTACAGAAATAACGTGGTAATAATACTAATACTTATTTTTTTTCATGATAGTGATGACTATTAGTGATATTACAGGAATTTAACAATACTAAAGTACAAATTACTATTGTAAAAGTCTGTGTAATCGAATTAAGATAAACCTACAAGACTAATAGTATTAGTTTGTATTTTATTATGAAACAGGGCCCAGGTAGCGTGTCGCTACAAATGGGTAGTTCTTGACTCATTCTATACAATTATTGATAGAAAAACTTTATTATTTAAAAAATTACTGTAAAAGATCCGCATACATTTTACATTACCCCAGGCAACAAATCTTTCTAGGAAACTTTTTTTTATACATGAAACAAAAATGTTCAAATTGACTGCGGTACTTACTAATTAAAAACAAAAATTATACGTATAAGTTTGAACGGTATTCACTATTTTTTTTTGTTTTACTAGTAAACCCATGAAATGATTGTTTACTTCTAAACTGATTCAATTTTCAAATGAAATATAACTCAAATCAATAAATATAATACATAAGTTGTCTATATGTGTGTTGAGCAGGCCTGACTGAGGAAAGTAAATATTCCACTGCAGATTTGTTGCCTTTCTGTCTCCTTGTTCGATATGTAGGTTGAAATAAAAGGTTAAAGGTAGAAATGAATCTAAATTAATGATTTTAGTTGTTATTTAAAAAGATAAGTAGAGCCAATATGCTCATCAGCCACAATTTAATAACCAAATAAGAATAATATTTTGAGGGACTGATAGCAGAGAGGATTTGGGCGTGGGTCCCAGAGCGTTTGGTTCAGAAGGTTGTAGGTTTGAATGCCACCTGGATAAGTCAGAATTTATTTCACAGAAGGGACGAGAAATTAATTCTGACATTTCCACTCTGGGGTTACATAGGTCCTCAGTGGAGGACTTGAACCATAAAAAAATTAATAAATAAAACCGAGATAATGATTAAGCGATTTTTATAAGAGTTTATTTTGAAAACTTACTTCTCATTCACATATCAATATTTGCTCAAAACTTCAGCTTTCTATAACGAATAGCTATTTGAGGATATTTGCACTTTTCGATACAGTCACAAACCTAAAATCAATTATTGAAGTTTTTAAACTAATGAAACATCAAAAATTAAATTAAGATTAAAATAAATTATATGAGATTAATAATTCACATATAATAAAACACAAAGTGTGTATTCATATAATATGCTCGTAGAACAGGCTTTTGATCGAGTCTGGCACCCGGGACTGCTTTACAAACTCCGTAGAATTTTACCTTCTACATACTTTCTCATCATTCGTTCCTTTCTCATCGATAGATTATCCCAAGTTAATACTATCCTCACCACGTATTCCGATGACACATGTGTGCTCACTATTAATAATAACTCTTTGATTGCATCCCAAACTCTCCAAGCCCATATTACAGCCCTTGAAGAATGGTGTCGTAATTGGAGAATTAAAATAAATCCAAACAAATCCCATCAAATCACCTTTACCCTTCGTCGTAAACCTACCGACTGCCCAACAGTCTCCTTTAATAATGTTGATCTTACCCCTGTCGAACAGATCCGCTACCTTGGACTACATCTGGACAAATGACTAACCTGGAATCCTCACACAAGACTGAAAAGACAGGAAACTGCACGTCGATTTCGAATTTTACAGCACTTACTGGACAAACGGTCTAAACTTCCAATTCATTTCAAAAGACTGATCCACATGACTGTTATAATATAATAATAATAAATATTATAATCTGGACATACGGAGTTTTGAGCACATATACATTTTTTTGTTGGTATTGATACAACATCGATGATAAATATAACATGATTATATCTTTATCAACATGTAATAGAAAAGAAAAAGATGACTAACATTACTATTGAATCGTATATTTTCGAAAAATAATAAGTATAAAATTACTTTGTAAAATACTTTTCCCCTATAAGTGACTCTCTGAAGCTAGAACAAATTTTTGATTGAAATTTTGTAATTTTGGGAATTTTAAAAGTAGTGAAATTGTAGTGTTTTTTTCCTGGATTACTAAAAATCTATTTTTGGCGCTTATCCCAGCGACATCTTTACAAAAAGGGCTCCGCGATTCATGGGCCCCCTAACTCCTATGATCGAAAGCGTTACTATTAGACCAAGCAATGACCAAATTACAGACAACGTCACAACCAATAAAAAGCCAGTCATATTTTTGCTTGGTCGTTCTTGTTGCTCTTTCAATGTTTAATTTTTATTTTTAATCTTTATTACTTTTTAAATATTAAATAAATTTAATAGCTAAATGATTATAACGAGCTTATTGTTTGTAATCCAAAGTTTTTCATAATTCAAGGTTCCCTTCTGTAATCTGTAAGGCACCCACATCTTACATTGCCAGGAACCTCAATTGGTTAAAGAAGCCTTGGCTTATTACCTTCCTAAAATAAACGATTCAATCGTTTTTTGTTTGGTTTACTAATTAAAATGTTATAATGTATGATACATCATCTTACATATTAAACTAAATATGGGAATGAGGTACGATGTTGAATTATTAAAAAAATAAACGTAAAAAAGCTTTTTTATCATATTGTTTCATGAATATTTTTTTTTAAGGGCACTGCGTTTTATCCAGAAATATTTGTCTGTTTTCTACTGATAGAAAAAATATCTCATACCTTTGCGATTTTATACCTTCCATGTTTTTCCATAAAATAATATACTTTAGAACTGCAACTACTCAAGGAAATGTTGTACAAATTATTGCAATAAATAGCAACAAATGATGTTAGCAGAATCAATAGCATTACGTACAAATGATTTTCCTGTTTGGTTGCACTGTAAAAAAAAAAATAAAGCATAATGATAAACTAAAAAGTATAATTTTTACAAATAATCTATTGAATATCATTACATTTCTAGCAATTAGGAAGATAATATAAAAACTTTACAAATTTTGAATCTCGATTTCCTTTCAGCCTACCTCTAAATAGTCGGAAAATCGTTTGATTTGCGAAAATTCATTCACCAGTTCACGAAACATGAGAGAAAAAGCGAATGTAGAAACGGAAAATGTTTTCACTCGTTTTCCTTTTAGTTTACCACTAAATAGGTGGTAGACTAAACAAAACAATTTTTGGAACCACAAAAATCCATTCATTCGTCCAAAAGATATAAGAAGAAAATCGGATACGGCTAAAGAAGATCTCTTAAGTAACAAAAAAATTCATAAATACAATGAATTCATTTCTCTATAGAAAAAAAGAAAATTAATATTTTGTGTTTTGTAAGCGTAATTTTTTTTATTGAATTGGAAGCTGTAATTAAAAAACTGTTTCAGTTAAGTAATTCTAAGTTACTGCATAGTAAACTAAATCATCTTTAAAAATAATATAATTTCTGTTTTTATATTACATTTGAAGGGTTTTTTCAAGCAACTAATAGGAAGAGATAATGCATTCCAACATGACAGGATATGTCATGCTGTCAGAATAAGGGCAACACGAAAGTAAGCAATGTGTTTTATACGAAATTAAGCTTTTTAAACAGATAAGATGATTTTCATATCATGAATATTCTCATTTTTGCTTTCATTTACCTATGTGTGGAATATATGGTGAGGGGGGAAGTATTGTGCAAAATTTCTAATTTATAGTTTTCGACGTAAATACGCGGATTAGGTCAAAATGAATAAACTTGGTCTGTATATATATGTGTGTGTTGCATATTTATAGGAGGCATTTGCTCAGGATGTTACGGTAGTTTTATCGTTAAAATTGACTAACCGGAAGTGCCACTTTAAATAATGGATGTTTAAATTGTTTTTTTCAAAAACGGCTACGTTTTTGAGTAAATTCTGTAGATCAATTTACAATTTAAAGGTATTTAATATCAGCTAGTTCTTATCCTTATTAAATTAGTTCGACAGGGTTTAAATGTCGAATTTTCAAAATGGCTTCCTCTTAAGTACCTTGTTTGAAATAATTAACCATATCTCATTTTTCCAAACACCATTTTTGTCATGAAAAATGGATAAATATAAACTATGAAAAATATAATAATAAACTTAAGGAGAAAAGAGGAAACATATTTTTTTCCAAATTGAAAACACATTTTTGGAAATAAGAGTAGAAATATAGACGTTTTATATTTAGATGGAAAGCCAAAGATTTTAAAAAAAATATATTATTTAACATAGAATGTTGAAGAAGGTGATGAGGATTGAGGAAAATTCCTAAATAAAATATCTGTTTGACTATACGGGCGCATGTGTATTGGGTCAGTTCGTTTCTCCAGTCTGATCACTTTTTCTTTACCATAGTTATTAAATTATGTGTATATATTTCACTTAACATATATTTGATACGTAAATATATACGAGCCTTTCAGTTGACGTGATATCTCCATAAAATCATGTATGGTATTTTTAGTATTAATTCCATAACAATGTTGCATGATAGAATATGACCATAATGGAAATTATAGATAGCTCTTATATCTTTATGTTTTAGGTCATAAAATTTTACAAAACAAATATGTTAAAATTTAATATCAAGAAATATTATTAAAAGTACTTTTCGGAGATCTGTTGAAAATTAAGTTAGTCATGAACTCTGACTCATTAGGAAAATTAGTTAGGAGAAGTACTGCCCCAGAGTATAATGTAAAGAAATCTGTTCTAAAATCAGCGTGGATTAATTTCTATTCAAAGTAGGGTGTTACATGAAAGTTTTGTTATTCGCGTACTGTACCACATTTTTAGGAATTTGTCAACAATTTTCAAACACTAAATTCAGTTTAAAAATTTAATTAATTAAAGGTTAGTAAATACGATCTTAATGACTGTACCGCAAAGCTCTGGCTTCATCATCCGACAGATTGAATTTGTCAATGTAGCATTCAATGTCATACCAATATTGACAAGTATTATACAATGTTGAATTTATACTCATTTTAAGAAATAAAATAAAACTATGTATACATCATATGATATGTTTTTAAATAATTGATCTAGAGAGGCGCCATGGCAACAAACAAGTTCAAACTTTAAAACATATGTATTCAATCAAAATATTATTTATTTTTATTTATTACTCCTCACCAACGTTGGGCATACATGGGTGATTATACCAGATAATAGTCTGCATTTCCTGGGACAACAAAATCCACAATTTTTCATGCGACTTTCTAGAATCTTAAAGAATAGAATGCAACACAAAATAGAGCCCATATCACTTTTTTGTGGCCAAGAGCCGAATTTGCTACAGTCATGAAAAAAGAGCTTAGCTACCAACAAAGAATAGCCAATATTTCCGACAACAATAAAATGTGACCGAACCACGGTGGCCAAACCAGTATGAATTCAAAGAGGCAGTCATAACTTTCATGATTGCCTGATTTAGAAAAACTATCGAACTACTAAGAAATATTAAAAGTTTTAAATAATATTGTAAAAACGAATCAATCTCTTATAAATTCATTGACTGTAATAATAAAAAGAACAAGTGATCAAAATATTATTAAAATCACCCAGTAATATTTTTTCTCTTACAAAATAAATTTAAAAAAGGTTATCACAATATCCAAATTATATATATATATTTCCTCAACGGTAGCTAACTTGATGCGTGGGGTATCCAAAATCTAATCAAAATTAAAAATTGCGTTACTCAAATTATGAGAATCATTTCTCTTACAGGAGGTGATCGTGGTATTGATATCTTTTTCTTTAATTCGTTGATCATTCTATAAAATACATTTATGTCTAATTTATAATAACTCCCAATTTTCTATTTCATTGGAGCCGTGAGTCAGCCCTGTGTGTTCGGGAGCCCTTCGGTGTCCACCCAGCCTCATAAAGTGGGTACCCTTAATTGTGTTAAAATCTGGCTGTCGAGCATGATTCTGACTAAATCACCTCCTTGCAAAACCGCTGGTCTAGAAACAGTACTTCCTTACAATGAATAGCACCCCTGATCCTTCACGGGTTGTAGCGTAATTGTTTTAAAAATTAACTCCCAATTAATATACATATATATTTTATAAACAGAGAAGAACATAATAATAACAAAATTTGTCTATAAGACACATCCCTTTGATAGGCTACTCCAATTTCACTATACTAGACTTTTTTTGTGTGTCCCACTGATCCGCCATTCATGAATACTACCAAATATATTCGCAAATATTGTATATAGTAAACAGCTACTACTTTATTTTGTAACACATAATTTAAATTCATTTTTCAAATTATTATTTTAACTATACAGGGTTTTTTATTTATCCCTCATTTTGTTCGTTTCAAGTTTTATATTGCATTTTTGTACTCTGGTGCATAAAGCAAAGATTTGTACAGATGACGTTTTCGTCTCCGATAGAAAACTCATATCGCTGCCGAGAATTATAGGATGCTAAACTAGGTCTTATAGAAAATCCAGGGAGGAGAAGATATTCAAGGGTAGAAGCAAAACAACCTATACATTGCAGCATGTGGCCAGGCTTTCGAAAATGTGCAGAATTTCTAATATCTAGGATCAGTTATTACATCCATAACAATATGAAAGATAAAATAAAAGCACGGTTTGCAGTTGGTAGTAGGTGCTTTTGTAAGTTAAGCTTACAATATACCGGTCAGTAATTAGGCCTACATTAACATATGGCGGTGAAACGTGGGTCGTGACCCAAGAATATTGAGGTATAGGAAAGGAAGAAATAAGAGAATCGAGACAATAGAGATCAAGGAAAAATCGGGAAATGATATAGTGACAGTGATATTTTTCAAGATGGCAGGAATCCGATGACATGGCTATATGGAAAGACTACCACACGATTATCTGTCAAGCAGGTTGCTGTAAGAATAACTGTAGGGGGAAAAACTCAAGGAAGACCACATCTGAGGTAGCTTGATGACGTAGACCTGCGCCGATTAGGAGTAAGAAGATGAAGGAGAAATGCCGCTGACTGAAATGAGTGGTCAAGGATAATTTCGGAAGCCATAGCCCCAAGAGAATAGCCGTTCTATAAATAAATAAAGTGAAAGTAAAATCTGACTATTGTAACAACTACTATGGAAAAACAATAATTAAGCAATTAAAGGAGACCAAATTCCTTCATATTTTATATTAATCCATTGTGCACTACTATTAATAATGAGAGATGTTCTTTTTTTCAACGGTACTGAAAAATTGTGATGGAATTTTTCTATTCTATATTCTTTCTATTTATATTCTATGACTATGAAAAATTTTATTTAACGATTTCTGGAAATTAAAAAATTATTATCAACTTTATTCCTTCCTAGATTTGCCTTGAATACAACAGTTCAACAAAAGATTAGATGCTCCAGTAAGTTTTACGGTTGCGTGAAAATCGTTTTCCCCTTTAGTTAAGAATCAAACTTTTTCATAGTTCATATTTATCCATTTATATTACTACTTATTATGAGAGACGGTTGATTATTTCATATAAACAAAATAAGAATGGCAATTAGAAGAATTTTTTATTAATTCGGCATTTAAGCCCAATCATAATACTTCAATGAGGATAACATATAGCTGCTACATCACTTGATTTCATATTTATATGCCGATTTTAATCAAAATCATTAGAGCCGTTTTTGAGATAATGAAAAAAATATTTAAAAAAAATTCAACATAGTGGTACTTGATTTCATTAAAAATGTTGATGTGACATACCAAGTATATATCCGCCTTAAATATGTAGTCTCAGTCTCGTATGATTTTACGTTTTTGAACTAGGCTACGCATAATTTTGCGATACTTGGTCATTTTGACTCAAGTGACTTCAAAACGTGTATTTTCGTCAAACAAAACTCGAAATTTTTCACGACCGCAATACTTTTCCTTACAACATATTCCATGTATAGATAAGTGAAAGTAAAAATGTAAACAACTTTATTGCATAGAGACATAATAATTACACGAAATAAATACTAATCGAGAATTTAAATACCTTTGAAATTTTTATTACATTTAAGTATAGTTAAAGACAAAAGTCAGTATTAGGTTCGACAGTTATCAGCATCGTCGAGTTTAACTTCGTGGGGGAATGCTATCTACAGAACGGTCTTCCATTATCTTCTGATTGTAATTTTTTTTGCACAATCACGTTGGCGTATAGGGAGACAATATCTCAATGTGTACCAAAGAGGATGTTCTAAATAAGAAACTAGGATGACAAGGAAGAGATACAAAACGGGGTTGAATGTCCTTTGTGTATCTGTGGGCCTCAGTTCTGCATCCTGCTCTCTGCTAGTCGACCTCTTCTGTCATGTTACTTCATCAACTCCTGTAAGTATCCTTAAAAAAATATTTTAAACTATCTAAACATATCATTATTCAAAATACCTAGTTTATGTTATTTTTTCGAATGGACAATTTTTATATAATTAATAATCAATAATGCGATAACAATAGATTAGTTTTATTTTTCTGTGTACACTACCGGTGCTCTTACAGGCGAACGCATATACTTTTAAACCCTTAAAAAAAAAAAAATATACATATATAAAAATATTTTAATTTCTTCTTCTTATAATTAGTTTTTCATTGCTTTAGTCAAACCCTCTCAGTCGCAGACCTTTAGGCTGTGAACAGAGAAGTAGAATAAGAAAGAAAACTCGTGCAGTGCGAGGTACGATAATTAAAATGATAATTCCCGTTTTCCCCGTTGACTTTGGCTCTGATCTCTAGTCTGTATGCCCTGATCAAACCCTGCAACGTGGGCTGAAACGTTGGCTCAATATAAATAGTTTGATCTCTATTTGAGTTTTTCTTTAACCGCATCCGGACCATCTTCTTTTTCTATTATTACATACCATCAACCATCGATCTTCCAGTAATTCCCGTTTAAGTGTTGAATTGATAAAACGTCGAGCAATGAAATCAACGATTTCGGCCACAATTACCCACATTTAAAAAAGTAGGGGTTCGTATTTCCACATGGCCCCAAGTACTTTAAGATATGGGTCCTTCAAATTACTTTCTGCATAACTTTAAGTTATGAACACTACACCAGTTAATATCATTAACTTACTAAATATTTGGAAAGTAATAAATATTAAAAACAAAAATTGAACATTCACAAAGGGTGAAAGTAATAACTTCCGTATTTTCTTTTTATGAAGTTAGATAAATTAATTTCTATGAATTATTTAGGTTAAAAAACTTTGAAAGATGAATATAAATTATGTGAAACAATTTTCAACCGCGATATATGGATCACATGATTTTGATAGTGAAATTGAAAGTATGAGGATTACGAAGGTGCAATAAAGAAAAATATGGAATAATTCATATTCATCTTTGGAGGTTTTTTTAACCTCAAAAATTTATAGAAATAAATTACTTCTTAAATATTTAAGTATATTCATTTTAGTACAACTGTGATAAACTACTTAATATTTTGTACTTCTCAGTTTTCGATTCTTTTTAATCTATGAAGAACGGGAATAAGGGGTAAATATGGCACTGGTCAGAGTAACTACTGAAGGGGGTATTGTTTTCTCACTTAAAACGTACCCCAACATCTAAAAGCAAACTCCGCTATTGTGAACACTAACAGTTAATCATACTTATAGCAGGGTGTTTCATTGGTTGAAAAAATACCCAAAATTTATTACGGCTTGGTCTCCTGTTAATGGTATTGATCACAGGAGTTATGGGCCCTGGATAAAGGCACAATCCAAGTTCCCCTTCGTAGTGATTGTCACTATTTACCTTTCACTTCATGTACGATTACTTATATACAACATAGTAATGTTTTAATAATAATAATTTATATATAATAATATTTAATAATAAGGCTCTCGTCTTATTTACAAAATGTAATTATCTTGCAATAAAGTTACCGAAGATAACAAGAAAAAAAAGGTCCTAGTGTGGAATCCCCTAAATAAATGGGGTAGACCGCTCCCTTTGCTACTCTCTCAGTAAGCGCGCAGAATACTTTCACCAAACTTTTAGATTAATTTTAATATTACCTGTAATCAATAATAGCATACAACTACGGGGATGAATCAAGGCTATTAAGGATCGGTAAAAATTTTGGGTCCCAAAAAAAAGGTTAAAAGAAAAGCCAAACAGCTAAAGAGTGTAAATTAGAGGCCATACGTTAAAAATTTTGTTTCAATTTTTATATATAATTATAAATTCAGTCGTCTATTTTCAGGTGCTGGTTGGTATCTGTCCCAACGTTGGCTTTCAGTCTGCACACCGGGTTTTGGGGTGTCATCGATTCGGAAGAGAACAGCTTCCCTCAAAAGAGGAAAATTTGCAACACAGATGAGTGCAGAGAAGCTGGTAAGTTCATTTTTACTAAATATAAATATCTATTTATAATATTTCTTTCTTTAGATGAAAACAATGTGCCTAAATTGGGCATAGCGAGTAAAGCTTTTACATAAAATTTATTGTAGTGCCAAGCGTTAGGTGTTTTGATTTCTATGGAAAAATCGATTTGTTCTATTTTATTATTTTTTAAAATCTAAACCATAATTTTCATATTGAAGAGTGAACGAGGAGGGCGCATATTGGAACTCTAATAAACCAACTGATTAATTTTCGATGCTGGAATTTAATAAAAAAATTAATCGATTCGAAAATAACGATGGGATACTTTATCGACACAATTTATTCCACTTATCAGGGAAGGCTACGTACGTGAGATCACAGATTTCAATGAAACTTTTTTTCAGTAATACTAAGTCGAAAAATATTAAAAAAATTGTCCGAGGTTTCTTAGCAGTGCGCCCTAGAATCTGAGAATAATTTATTTTATACAATTTGTTTACATTATCGAATTCCAACTTTGCTCTGTATGTATTCAATTGTTATTGTGTACCAATCGACTTGTATTTTCAAGAAGAATAATAAAAAAATATTTTTGATGGTATTAAATGAGTTTAATTAGATGGAGACTGTTAAGCTTTGGGTCCAGAATAAAGAAAAAATTGTAATCAATTATTTAATTATTATTATTTTTTATTGATTACTAATTATTATTACCATATACTGTATATATATATATATATATATATATATATATATTGTATTCTGTATACTGATGCTATGTAATTGACATACTGGGATGAATATAAATTTAGTTGAATTAAATGTATATCAGAAATAAAATAATTAAAAATTAGCAATTGCTAAGGTAGGAATTTCTCTTATTTCATAATCAATTAAGGAGCTCACTCTCATTAAGCATGGGAACACTCTGTTTATAAACATCAAGGCCGGCTTAGATCTCTCCCTATGTAGTCAATAAAGCAATTGGAAATAAACAGAGTACGAAAGAAATGGGAAAATTAAAGATTTAATGATCTTGGCTAGAAATTTCCCAGGGGATTAGTCCCCCTTCATAGGGGAAGACTTTCTTCGTAGAAGGGAAGAAGTAGAACTTTGCAGAAGCAAGATGATGAGGATTCATCAAGGTGAGAGAAGTCATAGGTGACATAGTTAACGGAGTTGCCAGGTCGAGGGTGAGATTCAGCAGAAGACATCCAATGCCGTGGAGCAGCTAAAACAGGGCCCTACTCTTCAGATAAGTCATAATACTGATATCCTGTAATTTTTTAATTTATATACCATTGGAATGGAATATACATATTCTGTAAGATATTTTCAAGTTCCTTTTAAACTAGAAGAAGTACTTTAATACAATAAAAAAATATATACATCATCTGTATCCTTCATTATTATCATATTGATAATTTCAAATTTTGTAAAAAAAAAAAAATTATTTATGAGAAGCATCTTTAAGATATTCAAGAAAATTATTCTTTTTAAATATTCAATTAAGTTTTTAGACTATCGAGTTTTTAAAAAAGAATGATTAGATAATTCAAACATTAATTATAGTCGTAAAAATAATTTCTTAAAAAATAAATAATCTTTTGAAAGTTTATCTTGATAATACCTCAGGGTTTGTAAAAAATATTTTTGCCTGGCAATGTGAAATATCCTGTCAAGTTTATTATCTTTTTATCTTTCTTGAAAACTCATCCCTTAGATGTTCAATGTAGTTCATATCTGAACTACATGATTTACACTCTTTATACTGATTTGAATCTTTTTTAAGATTCTCAACAAGCGTTGTAACTTTCACTATATTGTATATGTTATTATTTTTTATTACTTTTTTGTCCATTAAAATAAACAATCATTTGAAGCTGCATCGATTCTGGCCAACTTAAACACTTCGGCAGACCCATGTACTGATTTTTTCCAATTTGCTTGTGGAGGATGGATCCATAATCACCCTGTACCTGATACAGATTCTCATTGGAATCAGTTCAACCAAGTTGAAGAGAGGCTTACGTTACAAGTGAAAGGTAACCTCAATAAGTTCATTGGTTTTACTTATATAT
>NW_027115275.1:266303-290178 GCF_000696795.3 Halyomorpha halys | reverse complement strand
AATTAGTGGTTACAGGTATCATTATTATTTTCAAAATACAAATTCTTTTCTATTTAAAAATAGAAACCTTTATACTTAAATTATCTATATTTGCTATGACTGTATTTATAACACATTACATCAAATTATGGTATAGTGAGAATGATAATAATTACTATGTAGTTTCAGCAACAACTTTGTAGTTCCTGAATCAATTTTGTTTTATTTTATTATATAGTATAATAAAGGCCTAATCTTGATTCCTGTATATTATTCTTAAGGGATCAATCCAAGAATAATTAAAGAATATTATTATCATTATTATTATTATACATTAATAAAACAGATAAACATTTTCTCTCACTCACAACTATGAAGAATTTTTTTAAAAATTGTAAAAAAACAAATTAAAATTGTTGATCTCAAAATTACAAATATCGAAGTTTTCTATAAATAAATATTATAGTTAATATGATTAATGATTAACATGATGATGAGTTGTAAACAAATTCATATTTGAACTTAGGTAATAATAATAATGTGAGCCGCTACGATCCATTAAGGTTGTTCAGGGATTCAGTACTTTGTAAGGAAGGTTTTGGAACAACTGTTATACAAGGAGGTAATTTTTCGAGGTCATGCTTTCTCCAATTTAAGGAAACTTCTTTATGAGGCTGGGTGGACCCCAGAGGGCTCCCAAACCCAAAGGTTTGACTCATGGCTACAGTAACAAAATAAATAATTAATTACCACCGCCAGATTCAAACCCGGGACCTTCGAGTTAGTAGCACAGTGCCTTACCAACTGTGTCACCCTCATCACCTACAAAACATTATCTAATGCCTCAAATATCCTTTTATCATTTCCATGGTGGGTACTGAATTGATTATTGACAATGATTTTGTTCTATAAACAGTATTTAATTTTCAGAACTGAATTCAACTAATACATGCTGTTTTAAATTTGACATTACCAAACATTAAGAGGTAAACAGTAATTTTATTTTGCCTCTTCATAAATTGAACTAAACTTTTTTTTTTAACATAAAATATATCATAATTTTTTTTTTAAAAAGTATTATCTTTATTATAATGTATATAATGTCTGAATAGCATTGTATATACATATATGTGTTTACGCCAATGGATTCAGATGAGAAAATACTTTCAGAAATACTGGAGGCTGAATCAACTGTTGAAGAAGTACAAACAGTAAAAGATGCTAAACTCTTTTACAGCACTTGTCTTAAAGCAGGTATGTTTAGTTTCTTGCTTAAAAATTAATTACTACGTTAAGAGATATATAGAAAACTTATGTTTTTCTGTTACCTGATATGAATTCATCATTATAAAAATTGAAAGAATATCTGTAATTTCTTTCTTTTCTTTTTTTTCTAAAACAAAAATTAAAATTTCTTTTAGAATCAGAAGAAGATGGAACTGGGTTAAAAAGATTAATAGAACTACTTTCACAGTTTGGAGGGTGGCCTATGACCTACAGACACTGGAAAAGTCGAGGATTTCACTGGATCAACATGTTAGCTTACCTTACCAGGGACCTATCTCTCTCCCCTATCATTTCAGTCTATGCCTATGTTGACCGAAAAGATTCGAATCATAGTGTTCTTACAGTAAATAAATCTTTTATTTCTTGAATTTGGGTAAAGTTTAATCCACTAACAGATTAAATTATTAATTTACAGGTCGATCAAGGAGGCCTTTCCATGCCTAGGTCCATTCTGATTGAGTCGACGGGCTATGTAAAACAAAAAGAAGCCTACAAAGACTGGCTATTCAAAACAGCGGATCTTATAGGAAAGACTTCGGGCCGAATAATACCTAAGGACTTACTCAATCTTCAAGTCGATGAATTAATTCATTTTGAAGAAAAGATAGCCAAGGTAAAAAACTGGCCCTTTCAATATTTAAATAAAATGACTGATGCAGACTAATTATTATTAAAACATCATTTCAACTATTAATCTTCATAAAATAATTCATAAATAAAAATGAAAATGGCTTGTCAAGTTATGATAAAATTTTAGTTTTTGTTTTTTTGCATATTAGATTACAAGTCCTACAGAAATGAGAAGAAATGTGATACGAACTTACAATTCGATGAGCTTGAGGGACTTGCAACAATGGACTGATCTCGCAGCACCCCAGCAAGTAATAATCATTCTTGTGCAATTATTTCATTTATAAATGATATATATATGATGACTAAATGATAGTTATAATTTTAAAAAATGTTAAACTGTCTTGAGTAGTGCATTTTTGGGGCAGGAGCTAACAGATTTTTTTAAAATAGTTATTATCAACTGTAGTGGAAAACTAGTGGCTACTCTTTAACTAGCCCATCATTAGAAAAGTAAATATATGTTGATCTTTGTACATGTTGGGTGTTATTTTCCCTCCTAATTTTGATAGTAGGCAGAGTTGGTTGCCTGTTATTAAAGTAATTAAGTAAAATTCATCAAAACTGCTACTGTTTTCCAATTTTTTTTTTACAATAAGTTGTTGCTACATAGAGTTAATTTATGGATTAACTATTTATAGTCACAATATTTGGAAATAACTTAGGTCCGCACTTAACTTACTCCTTAAACTTTTCATGTTAAGAGCAGGTATGGAAAAAAGGCAATTGTAGACCACATCCTGCACTATTTTATAGTCCTAATGTATGTGTTTTCCTTATGTAAATAAATACAATTTGTTTAAAATTATATAAAAATCTTCCTTTAATTTTCCAAAAGATATTAATAAAATATTTCTGTGTAAATGAAATAGTATGCTATATTTATTGAAAAATTTTCTAATCTTCTTCCCCAAATTTAAACTTTTAAAAGATCAGTTCCCACATGCCCCAACTTACCTTAATATAAATTCTATTTTGAACTCATCTAAACAAATTATAGTAATTAAGTATAGCTATTATAATTATTATTAGTTTAAATGGTTTGATTAACAGTAGGAATTATTTACTTGTTTTTTTAGAAAGTCTTCCTTTCAGAGAACCTGGAAAGAAAGTTAAAAATACAAGAGATATGTAATATTTATATTATAAATCTATATTAAAATGCAGGTGATTCCAGATAACATCAATGCTTCATATCTGATAACTTATTTATAAATTTGTTTAAAAATATATGATACCAAAATGTAGCATGGCAATATGTCTTTTCATATTCAAAAAGTCGGATATAAAAGAAGTTAAAAATACTAGTTGGTTAAACAAAGTACTATTATTGAGCAAATAGCTCTTAATTTTGTCTTATGCCTTCTACTTTTTGTAATAGTTAATAAATACAGTTTTATGTTGTAGATTAATTGGTTGACATTTGTAAAAAAGCTGATGGAAGATACTAACATCACTATTGAATGGACTGAAAAAGTCATTGTCAGGGAACTGGACTATGTCTTCAAAGTTATGCAACTCTTGAGGGAGACACCAATCAAAGTTTTAGGTAAAAGCACGTAAAATTAATGAATTATAATCTACGGCACTAAATAGAACCATTTTTCCATCAGCAAAAAAGTTTAGAATTAGTCTAATATCCAAATAGCAAATAAGTGTCAGTGGTAATGTTCCAACCTAACATTGGCTCATAAAATAAAAAATGACTATCAGTATTATTTATTAATTTCTCAACCTATCCTACCTGTCAGGCAGTAGGAAGCAACACAGGCCTGCATTACAACCTATAGCTACAATCAAAACAATTTATATTACTTTTCCGAAAACTTCTTTCAGCCACTGCCCTCTTCTGTTCTTTCCTGTGGCTTCGCTGTTCCATCTCCTTGTCTCCTACCCAAGGAGAAGAGGGTGAGGCTAACTGCTTCCTTCCACCAATAAACCAAGACCTTGTAGTGTGAGTAGTTCAACTTGGTCATTAGCTGAGGAAGATCACTCTCCATCAGGACGTAGAGAACCCATGTCATTTCTTTCTGTGAATCAAAGATGGAGAATTTCTTCCTGAGGATAGCCCCTTTTGGAGTGGTCCGCTAATTTGGTTCCATTCTTCTAATTTCTTGGAGTTTCTTAAGGAATAAGTTGTTTCTTGGAGGATCCTCTTCTATCTGCTTGGATATTCACCGATCCTCACTTAGAGGTTCTCCAGTAGATCCGCCAATCCTTTTTTTTTTTTCACATTTGTCAGTTATAGTAATAACAGGAGAAGATCAATAAGTATTCCTCCTGATAACACCTGTACCGCCTCCTGAGATACTGTTCTATATGCCCTTGAGCAATCTGTTGTACTGTCACCAACCTACCCTTCTACCTATGTGAGAAATTCTGACTCCACACAGGGCATCTCAAGATACCCATAACCATTCCTTTATAAATGGTCAATGTTGCTAGGTATCCGAGGCCTCAGAATGTGCATTGATTGAATTGAATCCTTTAAAAGCTTTAATCACCCTACTTTTCATGTAGGCCAACTGAGGCGTCTCATGTTAAACTTTATCTCCATCCATATTTCAAGGTACTTCATACAACAATCTCACTGAAACGTATTACTACCAGTAGCCAATAGTCAAAATATTTGAGTCCAGGAGATGGAATTCAAATGCCATACACACAGGACTACAGTTCCTCCAAATCATTAGTTACCATTCATAGAAGTCTGTGAACCACCAAGTCAGAAATTGAAGCATTTCTGGATTATTCCCATCCTCAACTTGGGGTTTCATTAGAATATTTGCAAATTAAATTGTTTAAAAGGGCATTTTAAGGCATGTTTATGGATCATTTACGAGTTGAAATATTTCTACTAAAACTTTAACATCAAGAAAGACAAAAATAAATCAGTTCTAAAAATAATTTCTCACAAAATATGTGTTGCCAGACCTTCCCACAGACCATTTTTTGGAAAGTACTGCTTTGATTAGACTAATATATATATTTTTTTAATTTCTGCCTTCGAACTATTACAAAATGGCATTTATAGTTTTTCAATTTTATTAGCTATTTTAAATCATCAATTGTATCCTGCCATAATTGTGACAAAAACTATTAAAGATAATTATGATACTATTAAAAAAAAAAAGTTTGTTTTCTAATAACTTATGTTAATTCTAGGCAATTACATGCACTGGAGATTAGTAAAAAGTCTTGGCCCTGAAATTAGTCCAGAAATACGACATCTTTCATTTCAATTCGAACAAATCTTCACTGGAGCAACAGTTGAGCAGCCAAGGTATTGTCGATTTAAATTATTTAGTTAGTTTTAATGAACTATATCATAATTCTCTTTCTATTTTTTTATACATTTAGGAAAGCTTAAGCTTTTATGATTGAGTTTTTTTTTTATTATATAATTACATGATTTTGGCTGTTAATTTAATGATATATAGTAAAATTAGGTACTAGACAAAAAGTTATTTTAATTATAATAATAATTACTTGCCAAATACTGTAATTTGAATTTACAGAAATTAAATTAGAATTGTTAGTGATTGTAGTTGATAGTTTCAGTTACTTCATGGACCAATGTAATTGTTACTAGAATTACTTAACTACAATAATAAGCCACAGTAATTGTTATTAAAAATTAAAATCTCATGTGAAGTATAAATTTAAAGTAGTCCAGCTTTGAGAGAGGTTTACCTTGTTTTACAATCTAAAACAAGTATTTAAAAGAAAACTATGGGTAAACTAACATTGTAGTACTAAAAAAGACTAACATTTTTTGTTAAAGCGCTAACTACTGTCTTTTCAACTAGAAATTATTAAAGACCTAGCTCATCATAATATAATTTGGCATCTATGCCTTATTTGATCATGTTGATCAATTTACTGATCCTAACAATAGCAAAGTTAGAATATTTTTAATCAGCTATAAAAATATAAACAAGTACAAAAATCATTTGATTATAAGGCTTTTAATTTGTTTGTTAAGGTGGAAAGATTGCATTTCATCTGTAACTTCTACCCTCGGTATGGCAGTAGGATATAGTTATGTCCGAGCACATTTTGACAACAATGCTAAACAAGTTGTAAGTAAAAGACTCATAGATAAGTAATACTGAATTAATTTTAGTAAGTAGCAAAATATTACTAATAATTTGTAATGTGGTAATCCGAGCATAGATTTATTAACAAAATATCTGTAAGTACAGTAGAACATTGTTTTTACACATCCGCCATATCTGAAACTTTGATTATTCGTTTGTTTTTTATATGAAATTATATTATATAATGTTATCAGAAATCTATAATGTTAATTATAAAATTTAAGATGCATTTATTTATTCTGTTACTGTAACCATGAGTCAACCCTGTGGGCTTGGGGACCCAATTTTCATTTTCAGGAAACATTGATTGAAAAATTTGGCCTTTTTTTTTTTTTAATTTTAAATGTTTGTGCATGTAAATTGGGTTGTCTCTTACATTTAATTTTTAAAAAATAGTGAAATAAAATGAAAAAAAAAAATCTTTACCATTACAACCCATGAAGGGTCAGGGGTGCAGTATTTTATAAGGGAGTACTGTTACCAGGCCAGCGAGGTGATTTAGTGAGGATCATGCTCGACCTTCAGATGTTTTCTCAATTAAGGGTACTCACATTATGTGGCTGGGTAACTCTCCAACCCACACGGATGACATACAGCTACAGTAAAAGAACAAACAATTATCTGTCACAGCTGGATTCAAACCCGGGTCATTGGAGTTAGTAACACGTTGCCTTACCACTCAGCCACTCCATTCCCCTATAATATATATATCGAAAATTGATTTAAAAATTTCGTATCTACATTAGGCAGAGAAGATGGCAGAACAAATAAAAAAAGTTCTTGAAAAGGAGATGTCCGAGCTGCCATGGATGGACACAGAAACAAGACAAGCTGCTCAGTACAAAGTCCACCACATGTCACAGCTTATTGGTTATCCAGTTTGGTTCCACAACTCTACGGCCTTGCAAGCCTTTTATGATGGGGTAACAATCATTTTTCAAAAAATAAATAATATAGCCTACTTATTTCATAACTTTATATTAATTAATGTTTTTCTTTTCTTTTCTAGTTAAATACCACTGATAACCATTGGGATAATATTTTGAGCTCTAGAAAATTTGCTGGTCAAAGGATGTTCAGTAGACTGCGAGAGAAAATTGACAGAAATGAGTAAGCATACAGGAAATTAATCTAAAATTAATAGAATTTTGCATTGACTAGGAATCCATGCAGTTATAACAATTCTAACCAATTTCCAATTATATTTATTATGAGTAATTTGCTATATAATATGTTGGTTCTTGGCATCTTATATGAAAAAAGTCATTGAATCATGGCTCAAACCATCTTCAAGGATGTTAGTATAACTCTTTGATGATGTTTGTTATAAGTGTTAAATATTGTGATTTTTCTACTTAAAGAAGTAATTTCTTTTGAAATGAAACTAGTTCTTTAGGTCAGTGATTCAGAAAAAGAAACTTTTGCCATTTTATCTCATGAATGTTAAAATTTAAAAAAAAAGTTTACCTTTATTGGATTTTTCAAGTTTATCACATGAATGTTAAAATAAAATGAACAAATTCTCTTCAAAATATGATTCAAAGCATTAAAAAAGTGAAAGAAACTCTAGCATTTATTATAGGAGAAATAAATTAAAATTAGTCCATTCCAAATAGAATATGGAACTGTAATTCTATAATCCAATAGACTTACTATCCAATGTCTTACTACTGTTATTGAGAATCTAGAAAGAAGAAATAACACAATTTTAATTTAAATAAGATTTTAGCTACATTCCAAAATTTATAGAAGACAAAAAAATTACATAACTCAATTTTGGATTGAATATTGAAGTTAAATCTAGGTTAGTGATATCTCTTGGCATGAAAGTCTCTGCATCTAAGGAACCAGCTTTAAGTAAATCATGGAACTCGTATTTAATCTTTATACTATTGTAAGTGAGAATCTAAGAAAATTAAAACTACACTTTTATTTCAAAAATAAGTATTAGGTCTACCAAAAGGTTCTGTACATTTTTTAGAATAAAACAAACTAATCATTTTTTATACATTCAATAAACTTTAATAATATAATCATTACTTATCACTTCTTGACAGGGTGATGTTTTTAATTTTTTGTTCTACAAAAAGTTTTGTAAGAACAAAAACTAGTGATAATTGCAAGGTGCTGGGTCTAGGTTGGTGATATCTCTAAGCCTGAAAAGACCATTGAGAATTATGAAATCAAAGTTAAAGTATTTACTAGAAATTGAAATTAGACAATTGTATTTTGAATAGTGATTTATATCTTGGCCACCAAGAAGTTGGGCTTTAATGGCTCTGGCAGCAGTTCCGAAAAGTTATAATTTACTCGGAGACCAGAAGGTAGCAACAGTCTGTTACAAAACCATTGAATAATCTTATTTCTTTAGCTGATCTAAATCACTTTGCCAAAGGTAATTGTCTTAATATATTTTAGTTCAACAGAACATTTCTAATTTTTTAGATGGCCAATTCCCCCAGCAGTTGTCAATGCATATTATAACCCACAGGCTAATTCAATAAGTAAGGCTCAATTTGTGTTCAGTGATTATTATTATTATTACTACAATATATTGATTTAGTTTAAATTTTATTTTCAGTTTTTCCAGCAGGAATACTACAACCACCATTCTTTAAACACAAAAGACCAGAGTAAGAAGGGATTGATTAATTTAATTTTGTTTTCATTTGTTTGCATGCAATTTAATTCCTAAAAATTAGAGTATTCTTACTATATTAGTATAAGTTGTTAGCAATAAAAACCTATAACAATGACATTTGTCATAAATTACTTATGATTATTAGGGTCCTGAATTTTGGTGGAATAGGAGTTGTGATTGGTCATGAAATCACTCATGGATTTGATGATGTTGGTAAGTTTTTTTTCCTCTTTGGATTTAAAGTACTAATTTTTTCAAAACTATTGTTAACCTATGATTTATTGTTTTGACAAATATTTGTATTTGGAGCATAACAGACAGAACACATCAATTTTCCCTCATCGAATTTCAAAGGTAAAAAAATAAATAAATAAAAATGAATGTATTAGCATACAATTACATATAAATATCATTCCAAAGATAATAATTTTAAAATTAAAATATTTTTCTCATATATTCGTTTCCTAATAACATTCAATGAACATGATATTCCTTTTTTATTAAAAAATGTCTACAAAATTCTCATTTAACTCAGATTATTAATTCTGGAAAAACAAATTTTAAGACCAGTTTTTCTATAAAATTAAAAATATATATGTTTTGGGTGATTTCAACAAAAACTCTTTATAATAATGAATAATTCACTTCATTGAGAATTAACTAATATTATTAGCAATTATATTGAATAGAAACTGAAAAGTGCTAATTTTTTTTTTTTTTTAACTTGACAACATAGATACTGTTGCTAATAACAATAAAACATTTTTTGCTGTATTTTACTTTTTGACTAAACACCCTACCATTATCTGGTATCAAGAATAATAATAATCTCCATGATTTCATCGAGTGTCAACAATTTATGCATGATTGTAAAAATAATTGTATTCTTTCTACAGGAAGGCAAAGTGATTCAGAGGGTAATTTAGTCCAATGGTGGACAGAAAAGACAATTGAATCTTATGAAGCTATAGCTGACTGCTTCATCTCCCAATATGGCAAATACAGACTACCACAACTTGATGTACAGCTTCTCCGTCAAGTAACTGTAAGAACCCGAGTTCTATATATATATTTTTTTATTTTTTTTTTCAGTAAACTTACAAAACAACTTATTTGTAAAAATAGGTAAATCTATTCTTAGCTCTTAAGTCATTAGAAGGGTTTGTAATGGCATGAATATACGTGATCATCGCTATAATATTACAAGTAGTTTGTGATAGGGGAAAAGAAAGGAAAGGGCACTGCACTCTGTAAAGAGAACACACATTATTGTAAAACTTATTTATTATTTGTGCAAACATTATAAATGCATAAATTCTAGACCTTCTTTCAGGTTAAGTATTAAAAAAAAAACACGATAACAACCATAATGAAATTGAATAATAATAAAGAAAAAACAAGCAATATGCAATATTGGCCCAGGAGCCACTAGCCGGATCTGCACTTTCGATAACCAAGTTTGTGCTTAGTCAACCCTCTTGGCTATTAAATGCCATCGAGAGATGCTATGTGTAAGAAGTTATCTTTTAGTGGATCAGAAGATTCTATTTTAATCTTTGTTTATTTATTATAACCTAAATAATTCATGACAATGAAAATCTTGTGATGTGAATATCTCCTAAACAGATCATTAACGGACATACCTTCACACAGCATTTTTCCTTGTTTTGAGATCCTTAATTCATAATTTCAGTTTGGACTCTTAACCCTAAAACACCCAGCATATTTTCAATCCAATTTCAATCTTAGCTTAAAAAAACTGCTAATTTCATAGGTGAATGGAGAAATGACCCAGGGAGAAAACATGGCAGATAATGGTGGATTGAGACTTGCTCTATTAGCATATAGAAATTTCATTGCTGAAACAGAACCAGAACCTGCTCTTCCTGGACTGGAACAGTTCACCTCAGAACAGCTCTTCTTCATTGCATTTGCAACGGTAAGTAAATTTAACTCTTAACCATTGATACTTTGAAACTTATTTGTTATTAAACTTACCATTGATGCTTATTTGTCCTATTCTCATCTTATATTAAAAAATAAAGTAAATGCAGATAAAATATAAAAGGCAGAAACATGAGAAAATTTTATATGGAGTTAATACAATGACATTATCCCAAAAATATCTCACACAAATCTACGTTATTGCATTGTTGAGTTGATGAGACTAAAGATATTTTGTAAAGTGTTTCATAAGATTTATCTTCAAGGCGCTTTCATGTCTCCTGTTGGTATATCGAACTTTATGGATTTACAACGATGGATTTATCCTACTGCTACTCTTCTTAGTGTCTTTCTTTTTAAAGCCCTTAAAATTCAAAAAAATTTTCCTAAATTCTTGATATCCAAATGTTTCTTTATTCATTCATCAAATACTGGACCCCAACTTGTTTGTTTATATGTAACTTGTTATAGAACCACCTCATTCAGCAAATCCTATGTCATTCGTGCTATCTCCTTTTGGAATTTTCTACCAATCTTTCTTTCCCGACCCTCCCTCTTCTCTTTTCTTTGAACAACTCCTATTCCTTCACCTATATCATAATGAAACCCCCACATCGATTAAAACAATATGTATTCCTAAAAAAATTACTATTAGATAATTGTCAAGTAAACTTTTCTAAATATTTAGTCAGAAAAATTTTCATAAAATCTGAACTATGTAATTTTTCTAAATTGGCTTTTGCTCCTAATAAAATTATTTTTTCACTCATTAATCCAAATCTATTCTTTCAAGTAATTTTCATAAGCAAATAAAACAAATACGTGCATAAAGAGTTTTCCTTTGTAAACTATACTTTTAAATTTATGTAGCTCAGCATTAGCCTATGTAGGACTTAAAATGGTAATCAATGGGACTGACATCTGATTTTTGGTATTGGGATAGTGTTTGGATACACTGGACACAGTAATGGTGAGCAATGTACTCCAACCATGTTGTGTATCCTCTAGGTTTTTGTCATGCATTCTTTTACTTGATATTTTTTTTTAATAGATATAAATTTTAGAGTAGAATCTTATCAAACATGATATATTTCAGAAATTTATTTTAATTACAGAACTGGTGTGAATCAGCAACAAAAGAATCCCTCCTACAAGAAATTCTCAGCGATCCTCATTCTCCTCACAAGTTTAGGGTGGAAGGAAGCCTCGCCAACTCAGCAGACTTTTCAAAAGCATTCAATTGCCCTCCTCCTAAGCTTGAATCGTGTCACATTTGGTAGAAGATATAAGAATAAAACTGTTATGTTGTTTATTTTTTTTACAAAAAAAGTTTTTAGGAACTGTGATTAAATTTTTTATAGTAAAAATTGAAACATAAATTTAATTTTCCAAAAATATATATTAATATTTGTGCTCTCAAAAAAGACAATTTTAACTTCTTTGCAGTTAACAATAGTATGTTGAAGTAAAACATATTTAAAAGAATTGTTAGCTCTTCCAATACCCAGTAGAGTAGCACAGGCATATGTAGACATTTGTTTGTAATAATAATAATACTAACCTGCTTGTACTTAATCACTTATGTAGATAAATGTTAGTTAATTGGCTGGTTAGAGAATGTTTTTTGAGAAAGGAGGTGTCTCCTTAACTAATTCAAAATTGGTTATAGCAGTAAGATCTTACAAGTAATATATCTTTTTTATTTTATTTTAATTTATTTATTGATATTTTAAACTGTATAAAAAATAAATACAAGTAAATTTATTGTTACTTATACAATGATATGATACAGAAATGTGGATAATCTTCCCATTGATAAAACTCCAATAGTGATATATCAATTACAAATCAACAAATATAACAAATTATTAGCATTAATATGAATACCATTGCCTACAAATGATTTATATTATTATAAATACAAATACATAAATAAATATGACAAATTGAAATTTAAACCATATAAATTTAATATAAATACTAAACGAATTTATAGATAAAAATAAAAACAATGACTGTTAGGCAGGTAGGGGTTCAAAAGGAACCTTTGCTAGCTCAAACTGTAAAGGTATTATAAAGGGAAAAAACTGTTGAATTTTGTTAAGATTCTATTTTACATAAACTAGAAACAAAGGACTTGATAAAACATATAACTACTAGAAAATAATAATAAGGATAAAATGAAAAATTAAATAAATCTGATTCAAATCAAACTAAAATTCTTTTAAAAAAATTTACTGAACTAAGTTCAATACATACGTATAGTTTCATTAGCGACATTAAATAAAATAATGTCTTTACAACACCATGGATGACTATGAGCGTAGGGCTGGGGTAAACACTTCTTGTCCTAAAAGTTGGAAAAGGCCAGTCCACCCGCCGTAATGAGATGAATCAGAAGACAGATTTGGCTAATAGTATAGAGAAATACATTCGCCTGATCCAACATATATACACAATGATTGTGACCAATCATCATCATGACAATGATTGTGTGATAAATAATACTATTTATATCTCTGCAGCATAAATAATAACTGAGTGCATACTTACAACATTACAAAATTTGCTTAAAATTTTAAACTGGCATTGACAGGGATTAAGGGAACTAGTTTGGTTACTGTTCCCTGATATTCTTCAATATTTTATCTTAAGCTTGGAGAACAGTTGGCTCCATATACATCTTAACCAAGTGATAGTGATCAACGAGAATTTGGCGAAGTGGGAAGTGCCAGAGGTGATTATGGGGTACTTAGCATTGTAAGAGAGATGGAAATGTTGAAGAAGACCACCTACATGGAACAAACCCTAGTCACCTAGGAAAGCATTGTCCTTCGCGTTTTTCAACCATAAAGAATAGGTCCACCATTGTGGTACTTCACTAATTCTGATGGTAGAAGTCTTATTAGGTTGCAGTCTGCAGGATTTGCCAACAGAAAAAGATAGTGTTAATAATTGTCCATACCACATTTAAATTAAATGTAAGGTTAAATGGCATATAACCTACCTAAAATTAAGAAGGTAAGTACAGCACCCCACTAATAAATAAATTAAAAAGATTCATATTTATAATCCTTAAATTGCAGAGAGAAAAACAATCAGTATGAGTTAAGAAGGTAATAAAAATGGAAAGCTGCTGAAAGTATCTAGATTAAAACGAGTGAAAAGATTTTCCAGAAATTTAGTGCCAAAGTTATGAATCTCTTGGAGAATGATTTAATTTTCATTATGTAATAATTTTTAAAAATTCAGTAACAGGCTTGCCCTAGAAAAGGAGGGAGTATAAGTAATAAAATGTAAAGTACAGTAAAAAAATTCCTTAAGTTAAATAACATAAATAATTCTAAATGTTTATTCACAGCCACCCGGACTATCTTCCGACAATCTATTTCATAAGGTCAACTATCTCCTTCCAATATGAATCAACACACAAGGGCCCACCAAAATACAAACATTACTACTCTCCGCCCATTGTCTGTCATCAAAATCGCCGACCTGTAGTACAACCCCCATCACCATGTCACCTTAACTCCAGTCATCAACTTGTCACTTCTCTGCATTCTTCTACTTCAACGTCATTATCCTCATCGTTTTCTTCTTCTCCCGTATTTCTATTCTTCCGATTTACCTTTTCTGAAATTTTCCAAACTTCGCCAGTATCGCAGTACCCAACATCTCTTTGCTCAAATCACAATTCCTACTCCAATAAGGCTAACTTCAACATTTTTAATCTCCACAGATGCCTAACTGATAAAAAAGAATAATGCATCTTCCTTCTTAAATGCAGATTCGCGTCCGTTTTCCCTAAATCTATAGATAATAGCTTTAATCATTTTCCTACCCCCTTTTCTTTACGCTCAAAATCTTCTCATCTTTGCTAAATTTTAAGAAATCCCTTTTAAATATTAAAATTAGGGAAATCATTGTTAATATTGAACCTATTAATTCTAAAATATCTGATCTCACAAATCATTTAACCTCTGTTATTGGTGAACTGATAATGAACCGAACCAAGGGTGTACCACGGATTATAACTGGTGGGGGGGAGTCATAGTCAATCAGGGGATAAGCTATTTCAACACGGAAAAGGAGAATGAAACCAAAATTTTAAGAATATCATATATTATAGTCGCAGTGTTTTATTAGTAATTACAATTAGTATTTGCTTGAAAAAAAATATTTTTTATTAAATTAAAATTTGTTTCACTCTTAGGGAGGGGCATTTGCCCCCTCCTGTCCCCCTCTGGGTACGCCCGTGAACAGAACAAAAAGTTAAAAACGTAATCAGAGATGAACTATTAGCCAGAGCTTTAGACATAATATTTTTCTGAAGGGGAATGTAATGAGGTGTTATCAAACATAAAAGTAATGCTTAAGTATTCCATAAAATACAAACAGTATGTTGGAGAGTAAGAACCATACTCTTTGTGTATTACACTGCTACTTTCAAACCGCAATTAAAAAAAGAAAATATGTATTTTACAATATTATTTCAATGAATCTAAATTAACAAAAAGAAATTTTATATTCTTATTAAAAATGTATTTAGACATTATTTCCACTGAAAAAACGAATATATTGTATAAGTTATGGTAGTTATTATGTAATATACAAGTTTAGTGCGAATAAAGTTTATTAGTATTAATATTATAAATAATAGCCCTTATAAATTACAGTTGATTATTCAGTCAATAGTAAAATATGAAAAATTGAGGTTAAAGTCTTGTAAAAAGTTTCGTGCATTTGATGTTGTTGGTAACATTGTCTTAACGCAATTTAGAAAGGAAGTGAAGTCGTGTGGCTTTAAGTTCATGAGTTAAAGTAATTTTAGTTTTTCAGTTTTTAACGTTGAGGGTTTCTTAGAATGTAGTGTTGATATACAACTTTTTTATTTCATTTAGTGTAAAGCTAATTTATTTTTTTGATAAGCAATCATGTCTGTGACACTAAGCGACGATTTAAATGAAATACTGACATCTTGTTATGAACATTTTAAGGTAGTGAAAGTTTGTTTCTTTCTTCTTCGTCGATTTTGGTATATTATTTACTAAATCATTCATCCCAATCTTTAATTTTGAAAGGAACATACAATGCTGAAAGGAAAGTTAAAGGACAATGAAAAATTTATAGCTGTGCTCAAGTTAGAAGTAACAGAAGCCAGAAGGGCAGAAAAACGAGCTGCTTCAAATCTGAAAAGGGTCCAGGAAAATGTTCTTCAGCTTCAAGGAATAATATCAGGCTTGACAGCTATTAGAGGTTGGTAATAATCAAAATCTACTTTAATTCCTATCAAGCAAAATGTAATCGATTTTTACTGTCATGCATTAGAGGACAATGAAAAATTGAAAAGCGATTTAAGAAATCTGGAAACATCATTAGAAAATGAAAAACAGGTAACCAACATCCTGATGAAGATGTAAGTGAATAAATACATTACATTTTTCTTATGCATAACATGTTTTAGAATCTGATTTTGCGTGAACAACAGTGGTTAACTGATAAAGAAAATTTGATTAAAAGTAACAAAGAAGAATTGGAAAACATGAAAATGATAAGAAATATGGAAGGTATTCATGTCTTTTACTTAATACTTTTCAATTGCCTATCTGTTGCTTATAAAGATTAATTTTCTTTTTTAGTTGTAAGTTATTATCAATACTTTGGTTTTAAATTAAGTATTAATCAAATCACCCACATTTCATAGTTGTAAGTTTACATATACTTTTTTTATCCGTTGTAATTCAAGGATTTCAGAAAAGTTAAAAGCAATATTCATGAATAATGAGTCTTGACCCATGTATCCTGAAAATGGCAAATATATTTTGACAGGTTGACAGTGTCTTCTATTAGAAAAAAGCTGTGATCTTCACTCCTATCATTTCTTATTAAGTCGATTCACCATTTCTTCGATTCAACTATGACCTACTGATTACTTATCCAAATATAAACAGTTACTGAATCTTTAGATTGATAAAATCCTAAAACTTAGGCTTAACTGCTAATATTAAATAGAATAAATTGCCTACTTACTGTATATTTTCTCTCTTACATACATTCACGTGCCTCACCTCCCCAGATAGCAATAGGTTAATTCAGTATCCCTCATCATAGCAATGAGTAAATCTCTAGGGGTACCCTTTTCTGTAGAGAACATGTTTATTTTGTTTTTAGCATTGTGCATCAACCATAAAAACAATAATCCCTGATTATAATTATGAACAAAATTAATCATTATTTATTATAAAATATAATTAATCATAATGTCTTTGACCTCGCTGCCTGTTATCACCCTCTCGGTCATCTTTCTTCTCTAGCACTCCCCTTCCAGCAAATCCTCTTCTGTCATAACTGTATTCTATGATACTTCTACTTTGTGAATATCTTATGTTCTTTTTCTGTTTTCCTTACTCCATTTCTTTCCCTTTCAAAAATATATTTTTTTTCTCTCTCCTTTTGAATATCTTTCTAGCTTTAGGATTGAGTGTTTTTCTTGGTTTCTATATCATCTAGTACCTGCCTACCGCTTAATACCTGGGTGCTGGTCTATGTTCACATTCAACCTGTTTTGGGTGGCCGTGCTTCTGGTGACCAGAAAAGGTGTACTATTGTGGAAGTATTTATACAGCTCAGTTGATAATATTTAGGACATGTATTATTTAACTTTTTTTTTTATGATTTATCTAGTTTTGTATGGTAACTGTTGTTATAATGACTATGTTCTATATTTTTTGTAACAGGTCGAGTGGCATTTTCATAATTAGCTCATAAAAAATTAAATATTTTATAAAATTTAGTCTATCACTATGAAAGATTATATTTATCAAACCTAATTTTGGAATAACTTGTATAAATAGTCTTAATGAATAAACAATCATTTTTTGTTTCGAAAACTGGTTTCAGCAATATCATTTAATCAAGAATTAGATCGCCTAAGGGAAGAAAACCAACAAAAAATTGAAGATATGAAAAGAGGATTTTCAAAATTAGAAAACGAATACAAAAATAGTTTATCTCGAACGGTAGAAGAGGTTAGTCATAATTTCATTCCTTTTTATTTTTTCATTTGTACTGTACCGAAGGTAGTTGGAGGTGTGATATGTGCATTTTATATTCATTTCATTACTATTAGAACATGGTTTTTAGAGGATATATGTTACATATGTATTCTTGTTTTCTCTGCTACATTTTGTCATCTCTAGTGGCCACCTTTAAATCAAATGAGTGGCAAATAGGTATGTGGGTGGAACACTACCATATAATTGGTGTGAGTTTGAAAATATCCAATTTTTATGTTTTACACCTCTCTGTAGGTCCTTCAAATTGAGTTAGAGAGTTGAAAGTTTATGAATTGAGTTGGTTGTTAAATGCCTCTTGGGATCTCAACTTTTTTCTTCCTCCAACAATTTTTTCATGTTTTTTTAAGCATTAATGAAACACTTAAATCACTTTTTCTGTTTAAAAAAGAATAATGATAATGGGAAAATATGATCAGCTCTTCAGCTCACTTTTTTATTTTCACTTTCCTATTTATGGAATATATAGTAAGGGAAAGTATTGTAGTCCTGCAAAACTATTGAATTTGAGTTTTTGATAAAAGTAATGGAGGTCCTCTGAGTTGAAATAACCAAGTCTTTCAAAACAGTCTGTGTGCTTAAGTGTAAGTGAACAGTCCGGCTCAAAAATGATTATTCATACAAAACAGAAATCGCATATTTAAGGGAGATATATACCTGAGATGTCACAGCAACTTTTTTGTTAAAATTGAACTACCAGAAGTGCCACTTTATATGATTAATTTTACACTTTTTTAGGATTTTCTCAAAAAAGGCTCTTAATGATCTTGATCAAAATCAGTGTACAATATACAATTAACTTGTATTTAATATCAGATTTGTCTTGTCTTTATTGAAATAGTTTGACATATCTTAAATGTGGAATTTTTAAAAGATCTTCCTCTAAAGTAAAAGAATCACTATCCTGTAACTACTGCACATTCTTACCAGTTGTGAAAAATGGATAAAAATAAACTATGAAAGGATTTGATGAATAAATTAAAGAGATAACAGGAAAATTATTCTTTCCAGATTGAAAGAACATTTGTGGAAATAAGAAGTAGTGATTTAGAGGTATTATATATTGTTAGAAAGCCCATGATTTTAAAAATAATAATATTGAACTTAGAAAGTTGTAAAAGGTAGTGGAGAATGATGAAAAATGCTGAAATAAAAGCTATATTGTAACTTAAATTTGAGTGTGCAGGCGCATGTGCATTGTGTTAGTCTGTTTCGTCAATCAGATAATTTTTTTCATCGCCATAGTTATTAAATAATTCTTTTATATATTACTTAATCTATATAGAAGCCTTTCAGTTGATAGGATGACTATCCCCCTAACTAAAATCATTCTCATTATTTTTAATATTGATTCTATAGCAATTTAGCATTGGATAAATGCTGAATACAATTTTAGTAAACTATTATGTTTACTTTATGTTCATAGCAGAATTCAAATTTTAATAAACTGTCATGTTTTTATATTTCTGCCATACTTTAAAATAAGAAAAATGTTAAAAGTTTATATGGAAAATTATTAATAATAGTACTTTTCCAAAAGTTATTGAAATTTTGAGTAGGCAATGTCAATTGAATGGCTCATTGGGAAAATTAGTATAGAAAAGTATCACCACAGTAAATAATATAAACATATCTGCTCTGAAATTTGCAAGGACTAATTTCAACACAAAGTAGGGTGGTAAGTGAAAGTTGTGTGAGGCATGCACCGCTGTAGATTTTTTCATTTGTAATTCATCATGCAACCACTTCATGATTAGTGGTTGATCTACTAAGTATTTTCTTCTAAACCACAAGAGATTTGGGATTTGATAATGCATCACTATTCTGTTTTTCAGTAGGGATTTTTTTAATTTTGTAACTACTTCAAATAACTATCTTAAAATATTATTAATTTCAAATACTTAAACCATATCTATTTAAAATATATATATATGCAGATGCCTGATCATATTTATTTAAGTATTATATAATAGTTACCTATTATGTTATTATAGTCCTGTATGAAATTCCCCAGTGATGGTATTCAGACAAAATATAATTCATATGTATTTATTAAATTTGTAATTTTTTTTTTTTACTTTAGTATGAAGAGAAACTACTCAACTTAAACAGAAATTTAATAGCAGCAAATAATGAAGTTAAAAATCTGCGTCAGATATCTGGTCATGAACAAATTTACAATGTAAGTTTTTTATTCATTTTATGTATTCATACCTGGAAAACAGTTAAATCCTTGGTACCTCTTAATATTTTATATATTCTTTATTATATCTATTAACTAAACTAATTACTATAGGGAGATTTTCGGATTATTGAAAAGCTTCAAGAAAGGACTGTTGTTATGATATATTTTTCTATTTTATTAATTTAATAATTCATGAGATCCATGTTTTACTGTCATGGATTCCTTCTTTCAAAAAACATTAACATTATTACAAATGAAGGTGAGGTGATATTTTTTAATTATGCTGCTTATCATCCTCACCTAACTGCCTTATGGCTTCAACAAATTAGAACCATTGTCTGGAATCATGATAGACCATGTAACTCATTGTAGGACATCTACAGAATGAGTCCTCTTGTAAATATAGCTGTATCAAGAAATCGATTATTTCAGTCGTTTGTCAACAAATGAGTCGACAGAATTTGATTAAATTGATTCTATTAAACCGATTTTATACTAATCCCTAAATTTGCTTTACATTTGTATCTAATGGGACAAGCCGTTTTTGAAATATAGGTGTGTCAAGGAAAATATGTGTATGCATGGGTAAGTAATGGATGGAATCTGATAAAATCAATATGAGACCAACCACCAAGTACCAACCCACAAAATCCCTGAAAATTTCATAAAAATTGGAATTAACAGTTCAATTTATTTATAACACAAATTTGACTATAGACATGGAACAAAATTTATTGCTTGATATCTTAAATATTAAATACAAGTGAAAATTTATGATCCCGAAAACCAATTTTTTTTTCCTACTTGAATACTAAGCTTCATTGCATTTAGTATCATATAAACAGAATTGTAAAAACTTTTCCTTTCACTCCTTATTGGTAAAAAAAAGTTTTCAAATAGTTTAAATTGAACTTTCTGAAGCGTGAGTTGTAGTATTTAGAAAAGTCTTAAATTTCTATGCTCCTACTTTTATTTATGTCTATCTTATTACGTTTTATACTAATGCTTTCTGTAAATGTGTATCATTATTTTAATATTAAATAAATCTATATATTTTTTCTAGCTCGTTGACTTTGGTCAGCCTAAAAATGATAGGAAAATACAGCAACCCTTGTCATTTTCCCGATATAAACCCTTGCCAATTGTTTCAACGGCTTCTCAGATTTTTGCTTCAGAGATGGAGGAACTCAGCAAAGTTCAGCATACAACCCCTTCACCCAATCAAACTAAGACTGATGGCACTAGAAGTAACTCAGCTACTAAAAAAAGAAAACTGTACTGTCGTACTGATGACCCAATTTTATAGTAAAAATTTTGTATTTTATTTTATAATAAAATGACAAATTACTTACTAGATAGTGAGCCTTGATTTCAATTTTGTGTTATTGGTGAAGCAGCTGATCTGTGAGCCACTTCCTTCTTAACCTGTGTTGCTTGGATAGCAGTGAGGAGGAAAGTGATTGAATGAGAGCATTGTAGGCGAAATGTAACGTACAAGTTATGTCCAGAAAGTATGAGTATTGTTGGGCTGTCGTGCTGTGTGAAATTTTTTTCAAAAGTTGGTAATACTGAGAAGTAGTGGTGGATCTCCTGAGCACCGGGGACCCACATCAGTACCAAAACTCGTCTTGCAGTTTCCGTTTCTATGAAATATACCAATAATAAATCCCATCAAATGTGAGGTGCATGCTGTCATAAAGTTGCTCATAAAGCAATTAGAAACAAACAGAGGGGGATGTTGAAGAAGAAAGTGTTATTGCGTGACAATGTCCACCCAAAAGGTGAAAGTTAACAAGTAGTTTATCATAGTCCTATTGGAATTATATAAAAACAAAAAGATCCTAGAACTTATTTTGTAATGTAAACAGTTTCTTCAGGTAATCTTTCCTAACAAATACATATTCCATCACAAAAAATAATATGAAAACTATAGCATCATGCAAAGTAAGTTGGGTAATAAATTTAAAAAAAAATTAATGTATAGTTAAAAATAAACAATATTTTTTATTAATATCAATTCACATTATGTATATCTATTTACAATACAAAATAATATACAATATATTGTATCTATATTACATAACAAAATATAACAACATAGATCTAAGGTTAACAAAGTTAAAATTGTACTTTCATTTGAGGAAGGCAACAGTTTTCAGTAATTAAAAGGTACGATTACAGTTGTAAATTTTTTTTGTGTTTTCTTTAGAAAAATTAACTTTTAACAATTCTGTACAGCTATATTATAAATTATGAACATTTTCAAGTCTAAAACAGCAAAAGAAACTTAAAAACTATAATACTGAAGGATAAAAAATATGAGCACCTGATTAGCGGAAACTGCCTTTAGTAATTGTTATAGGCATGATAATAAGTCAAAAAATGGACTAGCTTGACTAGAACCTATTGTATTCAATGACTGGACGAAATTCTTTTGCTGTCCTGGATTAAGCTGGAAAAATTTTGAAAACCAAAATTAATAAACATTCATGTAATTTTAAAACCATTAGATAATTGAAGATCTTCCTCCAAAAGGATTACTATTGCAAAATATAATAAAACAATCTTTCAGCCTACTAAAGTTCTTTCTGGCCTAATATGACAGGTTCAAGCAATGAATGAGTCTTTAATCTTAACAAAGGGTTTGAAGTGCCAAAACTGAAAATGTTAATTTGGTTGGGGTGCAGTCAGAGAACACAAATATTATGTATAGCTTTTTTTTAATTAGTACCAACATGTCGGCCTGAATTTCAGGCCATCATCAGGACTAATAACAAAGAACAATAGAAAATAATAAGATAACAGATAATATAGGGACACATAAGTAGTATTGGAAGAAAATGTATCGAGTAGGGTATTATAAGAATACAAAGCACTAAGATAATGTAAAATATAAGTATAAGTTATAAGAAGATAAATGCAGTATGAGAATGTAGTAATATTAAAATTATGAAAGTGAGAAGAAAAGGAAAATAATATTCCTATGAAAATTCATGAAGTAAATAAATACAAAATGAAAATTGTTTTAAAAAATCATATACATATATTTACTTACTAGATTTTCATAAGTATATTATTTTCTTTTTCTTCTCTCTTTCATAATTTTAATATTAATATATTCTCATACTGCATTCATCTTCTTATAACCTAACACTTATATACTCACATTTTACATTACCTTCTAATACCACTTATATACCTATGTTATCTTTTATCTTCTTTTAATTCATTATGGTTATTATCTTGATTTTTGTTCTTTGGCTTGATGAGAGAAGGCCTGGAATTCTGGATAAAACGTAGACACTAGTAGTAAAATAAAACTTATTTTATATTATTAAACTATTTTAGTAAAATAGTAAGTAAAACTACTTAGTTATGTTCTTCACATACTGCACCTCCACTTCTCATAACTCATAACTTACACACCGTAAGATTCTTTTTTTTTTATACTTAAAAACAGTTTCAAGAATTGTTAACTGTAACTTTTTTTAAAGAGAGCTCTTCAATTATTTAATAGTCAAAATAAGTAAAAATACCATATTGTAAAGAGATGAAAAACAGATCTGGTCTACAAAAATGCGCAGTTCAATATTGGGGATAATCAAAGTTTATCATAGAAATAAAGTGAAAGACCCGTCAAGGTAATACCATAAAAGTGCATAATCTTATTTTAGATATTATGATGTTAGCACTTCAACAATAAACATTATCATAGAGAAAACTTGTTAATTTTATATAGATATAAAAAAAAATACAAATTACCTGTTGGTAAAAATCAACAGTGGCCAGGCAGAGTATTTGCCTATCTTCGTACTCACACTGCCTCATCCTTGACTGAACAATTGGCAAACTATAATTGTTTTAAGGCAAAAACCAATTGAAACAGCTATACAACAAATATTTATTTTATATCTTTATAATAGTCACCAAATGATATAAATGCACCAGTGAAGATATTTTCCAAAAATACTTTATTACCATTAAATAAATCTCTTTTAAACCAATATTTTAGTTATCTTCTGACTTTAGGTTCATT